>NC_089223.1:105527443-105678717 GCF_963924675.1 Phocoena phocoena | reverse complement strand
GCAAATATTAACAGTGCCAAGACTGAGATACACTAAGTGTGTTAGGCATTCAGAGGAGGAAGAGGCCACTTCTAGATTAGTGGTCCGAAAGCAGCAAAGACTTAATGAAAAGCAAAAAGACCACAGCAGCCAAAGGGCAAGGTAGATAGGAAGAGCTATCTAAAAGCAGAGCTGAACCAGTTGCTCTAGTTCAAAGTAAAAACCTTTGTTAGAGATGCTAACATAACAAAGGATGAAATCACACACGAGAAGGGGGGCAAAAGTACTATATAGTATCTTAAGAATTGTTCTGCTTACTTTTGGTTAGAAGCCCACTGTATTACCACCTCTGGGCCATGAATTACTAATTAATTAATTTGAGAATTACTATCTTGTGATTCTCAAAGTGTGTTCCATTGATCACTTATTTCCAGATCAATTAGCTTAAAAATACCCGTAGTCTTTGTAAAAATACAGACGTCTAGGTTGCACCTTTGAACAAGGTAGAACCCTGGAATGTCTTTTAGCAAGCTCCTCAGGTGATTCTTATACACATTAAAGTTGGAGAGCCTTTGTTAATCCATTCACTGTTTATTAGGGGTGAGATGAAAATGGCTCAAGCTAGACTAAACGGCTGACACCAAAGAGTTACCCAGTAATACAATGTGCACCTGGGGGTAGGGGAAGAGGAAAGTGGTAACAGGTAGGAAAAATCATGCCAAGGTATGCACCTAAACATTATTTTCATAGGTGAAATAAATATAAGATGACCATCAAGGGAACTAAAAGAAATGAGGCTTTTTACAAAGCAGAAGTAAGACAGGGATGAAAGGAGGGCATTGCCTTGGGTGAGAGTATGTGCTAGTTGATGGTGTCAGAACTCCTGGGGCATCCCTTGTTGATCCCTGTCCTTATGTCTTTACCTCTCCTTTGTCCTCTTCCTGAATGGAAGCACCACAGCTAAGACAGTGTCAGAACAACCCCCACTCAATATCCTGCAAAACGGAGGGGGAGGGGGGGGAAGGGGAGGGGGAGGGGAGGGGTTGGGGGAGGGGGAGAAAGGAACAGCATCGAGGGCAATTACCTCGATTCTCAGTGTGTTCTAGAAACAGCTCTGATAACGATAAAACAAAATCTCGCAAAAATGTCAGCATTCGTGTTCCCCAGGAAAATGTATGTGGCCCAAGAAGAAAAATTACCTGTGATTCTCCTCTGGTCAGAATCTTTAGATGATTTGTCACTCTTTTTGATTTCTTGCTAATTGAATGAATATTTAGTTTAGACAATTTATCTTTAAGTGATTCATCCTCATCGTTCTTCTTGTATTTTAGAACTGAAACGGAAGAATGCAATAACATATCTGAACATGTGAGGCACAGAAAGTGTGTGTTCCATCCAAAGTATTCAAGATTAATATTTATATTTAACACTCTGTATGATTTTCGGACCTCTGGTACCGATGCAATATGCTCCAGCCCCTCTGCCCAGTCACAGCTCCAGACGCCCACCCCACTCACCTTCAGAAACTGTCCTAGGACTTGAGCTCCTCAAAGCCCAAGGTTCATTTACCTCACACATTAAAGAAATTCCTGATACTGGAAAAAACTCTCTCTTTTCAGACAATACACTTGTTATCTGGGGTCTCTAGAATGAAGCATCAAGACCTAACTAATGGAAAGACAACTGCAGCCAACATAAGAAGACCTCAGATCCAACCCAGACTGGTTTCTCCACTAGCTGAGAGATTTGGGGTAAGCTGAGTGACCTCTCTGAGGTGTACTTTTTTATCTTTAACATGATTTTTACCTCTCATATTCAAAATGTTAAATATTCTGAACATTCTGTTTTGGTAATGGTGTGGAGACAGGAGCATTCTTATACGCTGTTGACATGGATTAAATCAATATAGTTTTTGTAGAGAACAATTTGGCAAAGTCTTGTAAAAGTGAAAATATTTATAGTCTATGACCAGGAAGTCTGTGTAGAAAATCTGCTTTCCATAATGAGGCATACAAACTTTTGTTTGCTATAGCATTTTTTTCTAAGAACAGAATGTTGGAAACAATCTAAAAGTTTACTCATAGAGGTATGGTTTAATAAATTATGATATACTCATGAATGGGATACTATGGAACCATGAAAAAGAAGACCATATTAACCTGAAGAATGTTCATGATATAAAATTAAGTTTTTAAAAAGCCCCAGCAAACTGTAGTACCATTTGCAAAAGGAAGGAAAGAAGGAAAAAGAAGAAAAAAATAGAAAAAAAGACATAGAAATTCTGAAAAGAACTTACTAAAATGTTAGCTATGTAAACTGGAATCATAAGAGTAGAAAAATTTTCCTCTTTAAAACTTTGAAATTTTGAGTTTAAGCAAACAGAAAAGTTAAAACATTATTACAGCTATTGTCCATCTCCCAGCTTAGTCAAATCTTAACATTTTGCCTTGTTTCCAATCTTTTTATTTAAAAAAATCACATAACAATTGAAACTTCTCTGAGCCCCATCTTTGATCCCTAAAGGGATCTGTGATCCAAAGTTATGGGGTTTATTATATCCGTATCTATTTTCACGTCTTTACTTTGTAGGTATGTAGTCATACAGTGTATAGTATTATTTTCAATCCTTATTAAAATGGTACCATATTGCATTCATTCTTCTGTCACTTGCTAATTTACTTTTTAAAAAACTCAACATTGTGTTTTTGAGATCTGTCTAATTGATACATGTACTTTAATTAATTTTATGTTTTCTTGGTATCATAGTATATGAAACACAGTGTATCCATTATCTAGATTAATATGCAAGCCACTGTCTATTTCTTTGTTTTCTTGTCTCTTTTTTTGTTTTCCTTTTTTATCTTTTGCTATTACGAACAATGCTAGTTACTAGTATACCTCTCCATGAGCATATGAGCCAGTTTCTCAAATATCTAGAATCTGATTTTCTGTATCTTGGGTATGTGTACCTTCAATTTAATAGGTATTTTCAAATTGTTCTCCGAAGTGGTGATTCTAATTTACATTCTCACCTGCAAACTGAGATTCAGCACTTAACATTATCCACTAAAAATCTTATTGCCAATCTGGCAGGCTGGGAACACTTTGTCATTGTGATTTTAATTTGCATTTCCCTGATTATTAGTGAATCTTAGCATTTAAAAACTTACTGGTCTTTCTGTGAATTGCTCATTTTTATTATTAAGCTTTTTTGTATTAGAATGTTTTTACTGACTTAATATCAATAATTATATATTCTAGATAGTAATCCTTTGTCTACGGGCTATCTTTTCATTTTGTTTACGGTGTCTTTCACTCTACAACTTTCACTTTTCTTTATAGTTACACTTTATTAATGCAAATATATACAATTTTTAAAATAAAACATTAGAAAATACAAACAATAAAAATAAATGAAGTGGTTCGTTCAATTAGCTCCACAGTCCTACCATTGCTTTTACTGTTTAATTGAGATTTAATGTTAGAAGTACAAAGCCAATTAAGAACTTATGGACACAGATCACACTGAGAGAGGACCCATGGTCTATCCCAATGCACTACTACATCTGAGATGATAGGAACCATCTAATTGTGCCTCCTATTTTGAAACCTACATTCTACTTTAGAGGTGAACTTTACACCTTAGCTAACAAATAGTTAACAATAATTTGTTAATTTGAGAAAGAAATATACTTTCTCCCTTCAGTGGAGCAATTAATTGCCAAAAAATACCCATTCTTTGTGTTCCAGAACCAAATAAGCCTGATGTGTTAGCTGGGCCATCTTACCTGTATCTGCCCTTCTCACCACCCTTTTTGAGCTCTAGCTTTTCACTGCTCCCAGCTACCAGGCCATGCCTCCTTCCTACCATGCATAATGCCAAGAACAGAAGGATCATATGCTATGGGTGTCTTCAGCCCACAGTATGTCATCGGGCATGCAGTGGTCAAAAGAGGTTGAGTATAGGGCTGTTCAATAAAAAGTTGTCAGTCTTTTGCCTCATGATCTTCTCCTGAAGCTAGCTGGCAAGGCAAAACCATCCTCTCCTCCCTAGCCTCTAACTTTAAATATCAAATGATCATTATCACTGCAACTGCTGTAACTACTGAGACATTCTGACTCTCCAAAACATGACCAGAATATTCCAACACTGGAAAACCCCCAATTGATCATATCTCCTCTTACCTAAATCCTTCCGTCTTTTAAGTTCATTGATGTTTACATTAATATCTTTCACTGCAGCAAAGGCATCCTCCAGTGCTCTAAAGTCTGGGTGAGAGGGAGGGGTGGAATTCCGGAGTTCACAGAGTAATAGGGGGTACTTCATCACTCTCTGAATTGGTTTGATCATCAAAGAGCCCATGTCCAGTAAGTTTGGTTTGCCTCTGCAATAGAGATAAATTAATACCTGTTTCACAAACATTTGTCTTATTATCTCCTTTTTATTTTTGTGATTTTAATTTTTTTTTATGATGAATCCTGAAACTTTTTTTCACCCTTTTCCCCTTCCATTTGGCTATGTTCGGTTTCTAAATGAAAGCAAGGACAATGGATGGCAAAAAGAAGCAAGGCTGAAAGATCCTACTACTAAACAAAGCTTAAAAGAAAATAAGTATATTTGTTCACCTGAAAGAACTCAAAGCATGTTTTCCAACCATGTTCCACTTACAGTTTTTTTAATAATAGGGGGAAACAATTCTAGACTGCATTTCCCATGACAACGAATAAAAATGCATTTTCCTGATGGTATTTTTGTGATTATTAAGTGAGGAGAATAAGTTCATCATTTAAAAATCTAAACATAATTTGTCCTCTTTCTTCCACCAAATTAAGAAATTGAATTTATAGTGTTTCAGAGGTTCTATCACACTCCCCCAAAGAGATTTATAATAAATGCAACATTCCCTAGATATCGTTAATATCATCACTATCACTAATCATTGCTATTACGCAATGACTTTCCATGACTTTCCATGTGGAATTCTTCTTAGCCCACCGATCTTCAAATGGCTACACAAAAGTGAGCACTCACCCCTGACTCTTCCTTTCGGAGCTTATGAGATGAGACTAGAGCCATTCCAACTGGCCAAGTAGTTCACAGGAAATGAAAAATCTACCAGCTTGGTCATGCCATTGTCCAACCCACTGTATTCAATTCATTCAGCCAGAAAGCAGTGATGTCTAATAGCCTCTTTATGCAAGAGGCAAATAAAGAGATACTGTAAATGGAACATGGATGAAAATCGTGTTTTGAGTCCCTTCTGATACACGGATACACTCATTTGTTTTCCTTTAGGTTTTTATTTAGAAGAGAGAGAATATAGACACTGTTTTCAAATCCTGATGGGTGGATTTTTCATTCTTCAATTACTAAGTTTCAAGTACTATATGGGACGACAACAGACCACATAATTGAAATGGTGAAACGGATCTAAAAAGCATTGAACAACATTATCTGAAGGCACCCTAGAGAGCATCTGTTTGAACTCTTCATTTGATAAATGAGAAACTAAGGAACTTTGATTATCACATGTAAGTGCACACATGCAGACACACACACACACACACACCAGTCACTCTGTCATATGTCCCCATTTTATTTTCATTATAGCACTTATCATTATCTGGAATCATCCTTTTTCTTTATTTACCAGTTTATATTCAATTTCTCTGTCACCACTATATCTCCAGCATGACAAATAGTATTCCCTCAATGAATATTTGTAAACTGAAGCGACAGATTTCTCATATTTTCTGTAATGTGCTGTTATTTTACATTCCACATTTTTTGTTTTTAATTGCACAATGGGCTTTCCTGGTGGCGCAGTGGTTTAGAGTCCGCCTGCCGATGCAGGGGACACGGGTTCGTGCCCTGGTCCGGGGAGATCCCACATGCCGAGGAGCGGCTGGGCCCGTGAGCCATGGCCGCTGAGCCTGTGCGTCCGGAGCCTGTGCTCCACAACGGGAGAGGCCACAACAGTGAGAGGCCCGCGTACTGCAAAAAAAAAAAAAAAAAAAATTTGCACAATGGTGCTGAATTTTATTCCTATGTTGAGAAAATGATTATACTGTAATAGAGACAAAGACTGAATCAAACCAAAAGGCAACATTTTTCAAAGGAAAATCAAAGTAAATGATAAAGGTTTGTGAGGGAGTAAAGAGTTGCTTTTATTTTAAGTTAAAAAAATTTATTGAAGAATAGTTGATTTACAGTGTTGTGCTAATTTCTGCTGTACAGCAAAGTGACTCAGTTATACGTATTCTTTTCCATTATGGTTTATCACAGGACATTGAATATAGTTCCCTGTGCTAAACAGTAGGACCTTGTTATTTATCCATCCTATATATAATAGTTTGCCTCTGCTAATCTCAAACTCCCAATCCTTCCCTTTCCCTACTCTCCTCCCCCTTGATAACCACAAGTCTGTTCTCTATGTCTGTGATTCTGTTTCTCTTTCATAGATATGTTCATTTGTGCCGTATTTTAGATTCCACATATAAGTGATATCATGTGGTAATTGTCTTTGTGTTTCTGACTTACTTCACTTAGTATGATAATCTCTAATTGCATCCATGTTGCTGCAAATGGCATTATTTCATTCTTTTTTATGGCTGAGTAATATTTCATTGTATTCCATATATACCATATATATTCCATGTATACGGTATCTTCTTTGTCTATTTGTATATTGATGGACATTTATGTTTCCATGTCTTCACTATTGTAAATAGTGCTGCTATGAACATAGGGGTGCATGTATCTTTTCAAATTATAGTTTTGTCTGGATATATGTCCATGAAGGAGAGTGCTGGATCACATAGTAGTTCTATTTTTAGTTTTTTGAGGAATGTCCATACTGTTTTCCATAGTGGCTGCACCAATTTACATCCTCAGCAACAGTGTAAGAGGGTTCCCTTTTCTCCACACCCTCTCCAGCATTTATTATTAGTAGACTTTTTAATCATGGCCATTCTGACTGGTGTGAGGTGGTACCTCATTGTAGTTTTGATTTGCATTTCTCTAATGATTAGTGATGTTGAGCATCTTTTCATATGTCTATTGGCCATCTGTATGTCTTCTTTGGAGAAATGTCTATTTAGGTCTTTTGCCCATTTTTCGATTGGGTTGTTTGTTTGTTGTTTTTTCTTATTGAATTGTATGACCTGTTTGTATATTTTAGAAATTAATCCCTTGTCAGTTGCATCATTTGTAAATATTTTCTCCCAGTCCATAGGTTGTCTTTTTGTCTTGTTTATGATTTCCTTTGCTGTGCAAAAGCTTATAATTTTGATTAGGTCCCATTTGTTTATTTTTGCTTTTATTTCTATTGCATTGGGAGATTGACCTAAGAAAACATTGGTATTATTTATGTCAGAGAACATTTTGACTATGTTCTCTTATAGGAGTTCTATGGTGTCATGTCTTATACGTAAGTCTTTAAGCCATTTTGAGTTTATTTTTGTGTATGGCCTTAGGGTGTGTTCTAACATCATTGATTTACATGCAGCTGTCCAACTTTCCCAACACCACTTGCTGAAGAGACTCTCTTTTCTCCATTGTATATTCTTGCCTCCTTTGTCAAAAAAGAGTTGCTTCGATAGACTTTATCTTGTACTTCCTACCCATTTGCACCAAATCTACTAAGGAAGGGGGAAGGGAAATAAGGAGACAGGGTGACAAAGGGGAAATGAGGGAGAGAGGGAGACAGATATTACTGGTTTCCAAGAAGACTGGGTGAAGTGGTTGGGAAAAAATGTAAATCTATTATGAATACTGAAAATATAATGACTAAAAACATATTTTCTCACTGATGGTATATCAGTAGTCAAACCTTTGGATATGACGGACATCTTTCTATATCTTAAACATAAATTCTTCAATAATTTAGACACTTAAGTAGAAATAATTCCTTAAATAAGAACAAGTCAGGAATATGGAAGGTATTAACTTGATTAGAAGAAATCATTATCCTTATGAATAAGATCAGATTTCTTCTGAGTTTTCCTTTTTACTATCACCAAATATCAGTTTATTTAGTCTTATAAAAATCACTGAAAATACCATCAAAATATAGATGTAATCACACAATTCAATCAAACAAACCTCAATTTTAATAAGATAGCTTATCCGTGTGGCCTATTGTTACATACATATTGAAAAAATTTTAATTACAAAAAAAAATGTCCAGATATATTAAAGAATATACTTGTATCTTTGAGCTGCTCTCCTTTCTTGCTTATCAGGATCCATCAGAAAACCAACCTAGGGGCTTCCCTGGTGGCACAGTGGTTGAGAGTCCACCTGCCAATGCAGGGGACACGGGTTCATGCCCCGGTCCTGGAGGATCCCACATGCAGTGGAGCGGCTGGGCCCGTGGGCCATGGCCGCTGAGCCTGCGCGTCCGGAGCCTGTGCTCCGCAATGGGAGAGGCCACAACAGTGAGAGGCCTGCGTACTGCAAAAAAACCCAAAAAACCAACCAACCAAACAAAAAAAAACCAACCTAGAAAACATAGGCAGAACACTCTATGACATAAATCACAGCCAGATCCTTTTTGACCCACCTCCTAGAGAAATGGAAATAAAAACAAAAATAAACAAATGGGACCTAATGAAACTTCAAAGCTTTTGCACAACAAAGGAAACCATAAACAAGACCAAAAGACAACCCTCAGAATGAGAGAAACTATTTGCAAATGAAGCAACTGACAAAGGATTAATCTTCAAAATATACAAGCAGCTCATGCAGCTCAATATCAAAGAAACAACCCAATCCAAAAATGGGCAGAAGACCTAAACAGACATTTCTCCAAAGAAGATATACAGATTGCCAACAACCACATGAAAGGATACTCAACATCACTAATTATTAGAGAACTGCAAATCAAAACTACAATGAGGTGTCAGCTCACACCAGTCAGAATGGCCATCATCAAAAAATCTACAAACAATAAATGCTAGAGAGGGTGTGGAGAAAAGGGAACCCTCTTGCACTGTTGGTTGGAATGTAAATTGATACAACCACTATGGAGAACAATATGGAGGTTCCTTAAAAAACTAAAAATAGAATTACCATATGACCCAGCAATCCCACTACTGTGCATATACCTTGAGAAAACCATAATTCAAAAAGAGTCATGTACCAAAATGTTCATTGCATCACCATTTACAATTGCCAGGACAGGGAAGCAACCTAAGTGTCCATCGACAGATGAATGGATAAAGAAGATGTGGCATGTATATACAATGGAATAGTACTCAGCCATAAAAAAAAAATGAAATTGAGTTATTTGTAGTGAGGTGGATGGACCTAGAGTGAAGTAAGTCTGAAACAGAAAAACAAATACTGTATGCTAACACATATAAATGGAATCTAAAGAAAATAAAAAGTTCTGATGAACCTAGGGACAGGACAGGAATAAAGACACAGACGTAGAGAATGGACTTAAGGATATGGGGAGGGGGAAGGGTAAGCTGGGACAAAGTGAGAGAGTGGCATGGACATATATACACTACCAAATGTGAAATAGATAGCTAGTAGGAAGCACCTGCATGGTACAGGGAGATCAGCTCGGTGCTTTGCAACCACCTAGAGGGGTGGGATAGGGAGGGTGGGAGGGAGATGCAAGAGGCAGGGGATATGGGGATATACATATGTATATAGCTGATTCACTTTGTCATACAGCAGAAACTATCACAACACTGTAAAGCAATTATACTCCAATAAAGATATTAAAAAAAAAAAAACCTAGACCTTTTAGTTCTGTCCAGATCTTATCATTACTTCTTTTTCTATCACTCTTTGGCATCAAAGTTCTATTCTCTCCCTTTTACGTTTCAAATGACAATAATAACAATAACAAATGATGACTGTTTCTCTTAAAAGCATCACAGATGCGAATATTAAAAAAGCTTTTCTCAAAAAAGAGAAATCTCCCAGACACCTTTGTCTTCAGATAAGCACGGTGGACAGTTGCCCAAGTGATGAGCAATGATGTTCTGACATCTACATCACACAGACAAGCAATATGGTAGAAAAGATAGAGGATGTGTTCCTAGATAATGACACTCCAGGCGTTCAGTGCCACAACGCTCACCCCATCTAATCCCTCCCAGTAAGACTGAGTTCTGACCACTGTGCCAGCAGATGAGTCTTATGTGTGATATAACCCAGTTCAGCCAAGCAGCCAATTATCACATGCCTCCCCCGCAAAAAGTAACCAAATGCACAATTCCCCATACATATTGTGCTGAAAACTAAGGTAGTTATTAATTTGTAATTCTGTTTCATATTCCTCTATCTTATCATGAATACTTTGGCAAATATTTAGTACTGAAAGTAGCTACACTAATCTCCTTACAAATTATTATTGGAACATTACAAAGTTAAGTAAACACAGCTGGCTTTGTTTTAGCAGGATCCAGTTTTGCTATAAAGAGCTTTGCATCAAGTACAAGAAAACAGTTGCACAATGAAAATTAAAATGATATTTAAACAATGTAAAAAACTGTGATGAAAACAGAAAAAAATCAGATATACCTCAACATTGAGGTATATCTATATTTCTTAATTTGAGGGAGAAAATGAAGGAAAACTAATCATGTAACTATTGACCATATTACTTTGAATTTCCTCTATTTTATGGCCACAATATCTTAAATTTAATATTTAGTTTATAGAAGCCACAAACCATCTATACTGTTATTGAATTTTTTTTCAATTTACTCTCCTTTTAAAACATCACAAGTCAACTTTAGGGGAAACTGCATATTGCTATGCAAATAATAAGCAAATAACACTTGTCATAATTTTAAAATTGCTTTGAAAACAAATACAGAACTACTAACAAATTTTAGAAACTGTAAAGGAGATGAGCAAATGGTAATTGATATAGCAGACCAGAAAGAACCAGTAATATGGAGAAGCATTTATTTAATCACTCCTCCAAAAGTTCATTAACTAGAGTCTTTGAGACCTATGGAAGTGAAAGGAGAGGGGCGTGGGAATTAGAATGAGAAGGACTAGTTAAAAACCTGGTTAAGAAACAGCATAATTTTTAAGGTGCTACACAAATGGCACCTTGAGATCATTTGGAAGACTAAGGAAGAGCTCTTGGAAATTAAAAGGATAATAGCAGAAATAAAAATTCACAAGTGTTGGAGAAAATGTTCAGGAACTTTCCAGAGAGAAGAGCAAAAATACAAAAATGGAAGAAAGTATAAGAAAATTAGAAGACCAGTCTAGGAGTTCCAATATCAAAATAATAAGAGTCCCAGAAAGAGAGAACAGAACACATGGGGAGGAAATCATCTATGAAATAATTCAAGGAACATGAGTTAGCAGGTTGAAAGAACTCACTGAGTACACAGCACAATGGATGAAATGGACTCACCCTGGAATGCATAAAACTTCAAATTATCGGGGGCAGAGTAAAGCCTACAATCCTTCAGGGAAACGTATAAACTAAACAGTTAAAAACGAAAAATTAGGAATCATTTTCATTTCTTGTAGCAAAACTGAAAGTTAGAAACAATGGAGAATTACCTTTATATTCTGAAGATGAATGATTTTCAATTTAGAATTCTATACAAAATCAAACTATATAAATCAAGTGTGAGGGTAAAATAAAGACATTTTTGATATAAAAGTTCTTAAAATTTTCCTTCCCATGCATTCTTTGATGAATAGGGGAAACTACTGCAGGATGTCCTCTACAGGAGGACAGGAAAGAGGCAAAGAGAAAGTCTAGATGATGGGAGGGGAGTTCCTAAAAGACAGTAATGCCCAGTGTCATCAGTCCAAACTCAAAAGATCAGAAGGCTCTGGGAGAGGCTTTTACAAGGAGATGAAATTGATAGCATACAAATTCACCTGGCTGTCTTCAAGATGACTGGCTGTGAGTTCAGCATTAATGATTAGTCCAAAGAAAATTAAGGAGGGAAAAAAGGCAATAGTTAACTTCCAGAAAAACAAGTAATCCATTTATTCCAAGGTTTAACTCTGAAATTTATTCACGTATAATAATTCAAGCACTGATTATTGTTCTAATTCAAATTACAATGTAACTCCATAGGGAGAATGGTGAGATGGGATGTGTGTGTATGTGTGTGTGTGTGTGTGTGTGTGTGTGTGTGTGTGTGTGCGTGCGCGCAGTGGAGATCGGGTAGGGAAGAGAGAGAGATTCTTGTCTTCCATAGCGGGAAGTCAATACACAATACCTAAAAAGGAAAAGCCAAATTTTTTCGGAGTCATGAAGATAAATACCAAAATAGTCAACTAAAATGTGTGAAACTGTTGTATTCGGTGAGGAGCATTTAGGGGCAGGTAGAAGAGGAGACTACTATTTTTCTTTTCTTTCTAATTAAAAGAAAATTTTTATTGGAGTATAGTTGATTTACAATGTTGTGTTAATTTCTGCTGTACTGCAAAGTGACTCAGTTATACACATATATACATTCTTTGTTATTTTCTTTTCCATTATGCTTTATCCCAGAATATTGAATATAGTTCCCTGTGCTATACAGTAGACTACTATTTTTCTTAAATCCTGTAGAACTATTTGGCTTTTTAAACCATGGGTAGATATAATTTTAACAAAAGAGAAAGTTTTTAAAGAAAGAAACATTCAAGAATATTCAAGAAAATTCTGAAAAGGAATAATACTGAGCTGAGATTAGTTATACCTGATATTAAAATATAAAGCTGCAAAAATGAAAGCAGTTTGGTATGGGTACATATATGGGCAAATGGAAATCAAGCACAGAATAGAAAATAAAGAAATAAATACAAATATGTATGGAAATTATGTGGTAAATATGACATTCCTACTCAGTGGAAGAAAGGAACCATTCAATATCAGGTATTGTGATAATTAGCTTGTCATAAAAAAATAATAAAAATGGATTCTTTACACCAAAATAATTTCTAGATAGATCAAAGATTTAAATGTTAGAAATGAAATTATACAAGATCTTGGTGAAAAAATGGGATTACGGTTTAAAAACAAACTCAGGGTTTCTAAGTGAGATGCAAAATCCAAAAGCTACAATAGAAAAAAGTGATAAATCTATTTTAAAATTTAGCTCTGTAAAACTGTATGGATAAAAATGAAAACAGAAGCAACTATACACTATGTTAAAAGTCAAGTGATAATCTGGAAAAATTATTCATAGTACATAAGATAGAAAAAAGGATAATACACTTGCTAATTAAAGAGCCATCATCAATCTTTTAGAAAAAGATAAACATCTCGGTAAAAGTGAACAATCAATAAAAAAGCTAATTCATTAGAGGTGAAATACAAATGGTTAAACACAAGATTATTTTTAGTGATAATGAAAACAATACAATGCTACTTTGGGCCTATTACATTGCCATAAGTTGTAAGGATGCAAACATTAATTTTATCTAGTGCTAGCAAGTAGTAGATAAATGGACAACTCATATATGGTAGTGGGACTATAAATTAGTTCAACTTTTCTTAAATTATCTGGCAATAAGTATCAAAAGCCCTTTGGTCTAGCAATTCCACTTTTAGAAATCCATCCAAAGAAAATAATTAAACTATTATTCAAAGATCATGTATAAGAATGAACACGTAAAGTCAATCTTTGCAAGACAGACACACTTCAAGTATCTGTAAGGGTTTGGTAAACTAATGGTATATACATCAGATAGAATAGTATGCAGTCATAAAGCAATGTGGATTTATGTTTACTGACATAGAGAGATGCTCATGATGTATTGATAAAGAGGTAGCAAGTTGACATACAGGAAATATATAGCTGTCCTATTTTAGTCAACGTGTGTCTGTGTAGAGAAAACAATTGCAGGGAAGTAAGGGACGCATGTGATGTTAAAATGGAATGTGACTACCAACTGTCTTCTGTGTCCTCGTTTTGATTTTCTATGTTTTCAGTGTTTCTTCAATAATTTTAAAAATACAAAACTTAAGAAAAAATAACATTTTGAGATTGATTGAAACCCTGAGATCCAAAGGTGGAAATAACTGGTCAGACAGAGAAACGTATAGAGAAATATAAATATTGAAGATAAAACAGTGTATTTCTGGAGGTACATTTAGAATAGGTATACTTTTCTTGCTTTAGAACATGGGACTTGTATCCTATGGTTTGGGGGAGACCCTTTGGTGGAAGATTCTATGACTCTTGTCACTTTGATATTGTTTTGATGTTTTCATAAGATTATAATTCAAAGTAAACATTTTAGAAAATTTAAATGTCTTTGCCTTTCTCTGTACTTTTTAAAATGCAGATTGTGAAAAAAAGACAGTTTTCAGCTTCCATAAGTAAGACATTTTTTTGAAGCCATTTTAAAACCCACATCTCATAAATGCACTACTCTGGTTGTGACATTCTTGGCCTTAGCTACTAAGGAGCCCAACAATTACATAGCATTTGACATTGCCTTTTGCTCTTTTAGGTAGCAGCGTCTGTGCCTCCTTTCCTGAATGAGAGAAACAGGAAGGAAAATAACTCATGGCAAACGTGGCTTTGATGTTCATGCAGCCACACGCTATGACTCTTCTTCCTATTTTCGAGTTCTTGATGTATAGAATGGGTTAGAGGGGGGCATAAGCAGCCTGCTAACACCCACACAACAGGACTGCCGCAGAAGCCAGTGCAATTTTTTAAGCAAGCATTTCAATACAAGGTGCTGTTTGTTTCAAGTATTCTGTATGTAGGAGCCTGTGCATGCTAATGTATTAAAAGATTTGCTCACTTTCCTTCTCTGAATCTCTCTTTCTGTCTGTCTCTGTCTCTCAATCTTTGGTTATAAAGACCTAAGCTCTAGGAAAAGAAACCTAAATATTGGGTTGGCCACAACGTAGGTTTGGGTTTCTCTGTAGCATTGTTATGTGTAGCATACATCATATGTGTAGCATACATTGTATGTGAATAGATGTGTAGCATATGAAGTTCTTCTCTCATTCCCCAGCTCTGTGAATCTCCAGTCCTAGGCACGATGCCAGGGCCACAGGCTTTATAATGAGACAGCCATCCTCCACCCCTCCAATACCATCAACTGTCATTGAAGAGGAGCCAGGAAAGCTCTGGTGTGTGAAAGGACCAAAATGCCCTATTCTATTATACTCCTCTTCAAATTCAAATGGTCTTGAACAAATCTAATCATATCTGTTTATACTATAGGATATTTTTTTCCTTTTGAAAGAAAAGGCTTATAAAGTGAGAGAACTGGGTGCTTGTTTGGTATGCCAAAAACTAACTTCTCAGCTTGGCTGGGGTATAAAACCTTAGTCTACAGGTCTCCTGTATGATGCCTGATTCTTCCACCTCACCCTGGAATTCTGTCTTTCCTCAAGGTTGCTCTGCACCAAAGCATGAATGGCAGATATTTACAGCTTAAATTAATATAATTTTTATTTTGTATTTCTTGTTGTAAAGTTTCAGGAGTTTAGAATGTACACACACACACACACGCACACACACACACACACACACACGCACAAGCAGACTAGGAACTCAGGACTTTAGATAGCTCCTGACCATGCTAAGGCAAACACGTGCTTTTTTAAGTCCTGGTAAATTTGACTTCATATTCAAATCAATATCATCTTTTCAATATTAGACTAGACATGCTGTTCTTCTATAAAAATGGACATCTTGCAAAGTATGTGTATGTGTGTGTTGCTTTTATAAGATAATTTCTATATTGTCCTAGTAACCAATTATTTCATCTTAATATTTCATTTTCATGCTATGTATGTGTGTGTATGATTTTTTTCTCTGTAAATCAGAGTCCAAATCAGAAGAAACAGAATATTTTACTGTAATGCATAAGGAAGCTTTTCTTTTATATGTTAATCTATGTAACCTTCAAAAACATTATGGTATCAATCTGAGACTTTTTAGACTAATGTTGTCCTTAGGAAGAAATATTTTTGGACACATTAAAGTGATTCCTAAACATATGTGTGATAAGCAGTTCCCAAAGAGTTCCTGGCACCAAAAACTTGTGACTTAAGTAAATTATATCCCAAGATTCTTCTAAAAAGTTTAATAAGGTACACATAATAATAATTTAATATGTAAGATCATCTCAGGCAAATTGAAAATAAATGCACCAATAATATCTAGGGTAAATGTCTTTGCAATCTTGACTTATTAAAAGCGATGAATATCATTGTAAAAACTAAAAATTCTGATTTGCACAGAAATATTCATCAGCTTTTCCCCATGATTTTAACATTTGATATCTATTATTTAAACAAAAGTACTTACTCTTGCATGTATATTTTCCTGTAAGAAAAGGAAAAAAAAAAGTAAATTCATGTAAATCGAGATATTTGAGGTAATAAGCAAACATTATATAAGCTTTAAAATTTTATTATGTAAAATAGCGTAATAAGTCATTTTCATGAAGGTTTTATAGAATTAGTTTTATAATATCCCTAAAACTTTATTTTAGTATGTATCCACCATATTTGTTTCACACTTTGTATAAGGTTTAAAAACTGTTGATTCAGATTATAGTTAGTAAATTTTAGTCATTTGAAAATGGATTTAAATGTTAATCTTTGTTTATATTATGAAATAAAAATCTATTAAACATAGTAATTAGGAGAAATTGAGATAAGATTACAAAGGAAAGTTACTGACTTGCAGAAAACTACTATCAAGTGCTTTATAATATCTCTGTCTATAGTGTTTTTTATATATATAGATAGCTAGATAGATTATAAACAATTCACCTATTCAATTAGATAATTCCCATAAAAACTTTCACTCAGCATTGCTAGCTTTTGTGGCTTCCATTTTGCTCAAGCAAAACTAAAGTCCTTCCAAGGCAACACGATCTGCCTCTACTTCCACATCTTCTCTACCTCATTTCCCATAGTTCAGCTACTCTCCCCATCTGTGGCAACTGCACGCCTCCTTGCTCTTTTCAAAGCGCAGGGTCCTGCCTCGAGGTCCTTGCACTTGCCTGACTGCCCTTCCTCCAGATATCTATGTGGCTCCTTCCTTATCTCCCTCAGGTCTTTGTTCAAATGCCCCTGCCCAGTGATGCTTTCCCTGACCAGCCTCTTAAACATTGTACCTGCCTCCCACTGTACTCTTGATTCTCATTCCCTGCTTTATTTCTCCCCATAACGCTTTGTCACTTTCTAATATACTATATGTTTATTTGGTTTCTTGTCTATCTCTCCGCTCCCCGATGCCAAGGAGGGCAAGGATTTATCATTGCTTTGTTCTCCGTTGTAGCCCCAGTACCTGAAAAACGGACTGGCACACAGTAGCACAAAACGTATTTGTCAAATTAATTAATTTAACGATAAAAAAGTGGGAATCTTTCAAGTTAAATTTCAAGAATAAAGGAGATAGGAACTTCTCTCTGAAAGCCTCATGTGGCTATAGAGAAATAAAGTAATAACCTGTATTAATAAACTGATCACCTTGACCTCTGGTTTCCAGTTTTCTGGAACACAATGAATGTTTTCAATACAAAAAAAATGTCGTGATCCCATCACATCATAGTAGATGGTCTTTTCATATTCAATGATTGAGAAAAAATTCAATAACTACCTATGCCGAATTTCATAAATTTTCATGGGCTTAATTTAAAAAAATTAATCCCAGTACTTTATATATGTGGAAAACAATGGTATACATATATGTATAGCAAGTATCCCTTCGCTCTCCAGACAGTGTATGAATGGATCCCTAGACATCTTGAAATAACTAGGTTTTGCTGAATCCAAGACCTCCCAGTTGGGAATCCAACAGAGGATTATAAATTTTTAAAAATCAGCAGGTGCTACAATTTCAAACAATTATTAACTGTTGTTTGAAGAGCTCTTCTATCTCAATGAAAGAAAGTACACCACCACTACCCTCCTGCCCAGTATTTCTTTCCATTCATTTTCTTTAAGCTCACATTCTTTCCTCAATTTCTATCCCCTTCTATTAAGGAATTTCCTTTTCTTATTTTGCTCTGCAAGTCATAGATCAGAAAATTTGGGATGGAAGTTGAATAAAAATAAGAATGCAGTTTTCTATGAAAACAAACAAGTGAAAGATGCAATCACTTTGGAACCAAAACACATACTTTGAAGTTGAAAGAAAAGATTGTTCTTCTAACTCCTAGAGAAGACATGGAAAATTTTTTCTCTTTCTATTCCATTTACTTCAACCAGAAAAAACCTCCATATTATAACATATATTAAACACTGTGTTTAATGTAAATATAACATTTTATGAAAAGGAACCTGAGGTTTTCCAACAGTGGAATAGTGGCATTATGTTATAACATCTTCTTTTTATTTGTTTATCATTTAAAAAAATCTCCCTTTTAGGCTAAAACTTTCCAGAAGTTAACCCCAGCCAAGGACATTTCAGGAAGGACAAAGTTAAATTGGGTCCATTTACCCCTTTGGGGGGTAAAGTAACAATATATCCACCACCCCACCTTACACCCTCATGGGGTCATTATAATTTGACTCACAGTTAACAATAGTTTTTTCATGACTATTCCGTTAAGGATTATCGTCTTTGTTCAAACATGATGTCATGTAATAAAGAACTGAAAGAGTTTCCAAAAGTGATTTTAATTTTTACTTGGAACACCCCACTAGAATAATATTAAGAAATATAAACTGTGGTGGACAAATTGAAATCTATTCCTTTGATGTCATGTTGCATGAGCTTTTAGCTTCCCTGAATGGAAAATCTATAGCAGTAATATAAGCAGCCACAGCACCCAGATGACTAGGAGTTAGAAGTTTTCCTCCTGAGGATGGTGGCCTCAGTTAGGAAGAAGAAAAACGTAGATAAATTTATAACAGCTAGACATGAAGTTAGAAATGCATCTTCCGGTTACCTACTAAAAAACTTGGAAAAGCCTCTTCATTCTTTTTCTATTACAAATAAACAAATCTTTAGGGCCTCTGAAAGGCATCAGGGATTTGGTGGTATTTATAACTAGGAAAACAGATAAAGGAGGCTGCAGACAGACTATTCTAATTATAGCTACACTTGCATTCACAGCTATTCTATTTTTCACTTTCCTCATGCAGAGCAGAAACCTTAAATAACCCCAAAGAGGCTAAGTAACTAGGCATTTAGCAAATAATTTCCACAAGTTTAGAAACTGTATTAAATCAGTATTTCATGTAATCTTACAGGTCACTAATGTGACGCTGTAAATACTCCTTGTGGAATAAATTAAAAACTTGCAGACTTCCAATTTATAAGCTGTAGATGCAGATGTGGGATTGTGCTTCTAGATTGTTTTAGTCTTTACTTTCTTAAGGTTTCTAAACCCTGAAATTACTGCTTAGATTGTATCTATAGTCATGAAAACAGCCTGTGGGCTTCAGGGAAAGCAGTGAGTGGGTACCATGGGCATGATTTCTCCTTCTAAAGTAGATCTTCACTGGAGTGTGTGTCCATGATCACCCAAGGGTGCTTGTTAAAGTGAAGATTCATGGAGTGGACCCCCAGCAATCCTAATTTTTTTTTGGTCTGGAGCAGAGCATAGGAAGTTGCACTTTTATTACACATCCCTGGTGGGTCCAAAGTAGGGAAACTCACACACAAAGAAACATTGCCCAAACGTTTCAAAGGGATTCAAAATTATTTTCTGGATACCAATATTATTTGCTCTTTTGAAAGATAATGGGCTTCAGAGAATAGCCAAATGTTATGACCTCAAGTCTCTTGGTTACAGAACCAGGAAATCTCTCTACTCTCCTTTTGGAAGTTAGTCTTGAACCTCACCGTGACAGCTTCTGGTGTGTTATTTAAATTAACTCTTGTATTATTATTAAGCTTTCCAGATGGTTTTGTTTATCTACCAACTAGAAGGTATGTTCCCAGGAGGCAAGAACTGTGTTTATATATTTGAAAAAAAAAGATATTTTCAACATTATCTAGTACCTATAATAAATATTTATTAGGCCCTCAATAAACATTTAAATTTTGGATAAAACGCAACTTCTGTTGCTTTAAAATCTGCTTTAACGTCTGAGGCACGGAGCCACCTTCTTCATGGGTACTGCTTCAAATCCAGTTGTTCCAATATCCCCCAGCATGGTAGAAAATGGAGGCCACACCTAATATTCATTAGAAATTGGCAACTGTGCTTGGGCTCCGTTATTTAGCCACAAGGAAAAGGCAGAGCCCCAGTAATAGCTTTGACTGATTACTTGGCAAGGGAAACCAAGCCCTTGGGGTGTTCCAGACTCTCTTTGGCCTATAAACCTGTTTGAAAACCTGTTTCTCAGAATTTAAAGCTTAACTCAATTGAGGTCAGTGTCACAGTAATGTCAATAATTCTCCTGCTTTCAGTTATCAGGCAGACCAGTACAATTCATCATTAACTTTATTTTCATGGAAAGGCAATTTTGGGAAAAATAGCTCTAATTTAAACTATTTTATTTTGATTTTCTTTCCCTTAAGAAATAGTCCTGCCAATATTACTTCCTCTGGATTTTATGTTTTCCTAAACCTTAGCACCTTCCAATGCCTGAAATGATTCCCTCATAGCAGAACGGGGCAGAATATACAATATTTGGGACATCACCAGGACAAGAATTTAAGACTTTCAGAAAAAGATCAAATAAGCCTTTGGGTCTGAAAGTAATTTTCAGTAATTGGGATTTTACGAAGTTTCCAAATTACTTCTGCTTTAGCTGTTTTAGCGGGGTATGGTACTGAGCTACATTGCCTGATGGAATATTCTGGCACGGTTAATTTCTTTCTCTTAGGAGTCAACAGCTTAATGAATAATAAACTATTGTTCATCTCCCTCTGAACAGACAGCTCCACTTCTGGTCAGCTGTCAGAAGCATTTGCCCAAATAAATTAACTACATCCTCTCCCTGTGTGGACCTCTAGACCTGGGGCTGGGGTTAGAGTGACGATTCAAGGTTCTACTTGTTCACTTGCTATAAGATTTCTCTCTTTTATTTCTGGAAAATGAAGAAGGAAAATGGCTCAAGATAGACATTAATTAGATTAGATCTTGCCACTAGTTTAAGGTAGGAAAGGTGTTCATTCACACCCAGAATAACACTATTATTTCTTCCTTGGATAAAGCACCTGTAAATTTAGAAGATGTTGCTTCTAATATATGAATTTATTAAGATGGCTACAACTTCAAACTTTATGGTTTATCTAAATTGATTTGCTAACATTGAACTAAACAGCAATAATGGAGAAATAGTGAACTGGAACTACTCATCACATATTATCTTTAAGAATCACCTGATCATATTGAGCTGCTTGTGGGCACGGTTTAAGTATGATTTATTTTTGTATTTTCAGGACCCAGATCTATGCTCATTACAGCACAGGTGCTAAATAAATGCTTGCGATTTAGTGACTTGAAATTGTTACTTTTCCGAAGCATGAAAATGGTTAAAGAACTGCAATAACTTAATGGCCAGTAGAGGGCGATAAAGTTAATTTTAAGAAATTTGTAGGGTCCAGTTTAAACACATCTTCAGTCCCAGTTCTAGCCTGGAAAGGCTTTTCTCCAGAGTAGTCTCATTTAGCCTCCTGATTTCACTTTGATTCAGTTGTACCACATTAGACCCCCCTTTCTGCCCCCGCCCCTGCAATAGAGTATATAAAAGGGGAGGATCAGACTGGTTGGTATGTGTTGATTTATACACCATAGCTTTCTCTGCTTGGTTAATTCTTAGCTTAATCAAGACCATTTGACAATGGATAACCTTTAGAGGTGAAAAACCACAATAGAGCCACTGGGTAAGATGTGGAGTAGGGAGGACATTTTGGCTTTAAGCTTCATTCGGTAGAAAACTGGAGATACAGTAAGATACTAATTCCATTTAAAAGAACCCAAACACATGTTTATATTTATGTGTATAAATAAGATCAGAAAAAAATGCAAACTATGGTTTTTAATTCATGGTTAGCAAGGAATTAATACATGGAATAGTAAGGGTTTTTATCTTATTCGTGCTTTCTTATCTTTTTTTTCAGATTTTTTTTTTTTTTTTTTGGCCGTACACACGGCGTGTAGGATCTCAGTTCTCCGACCAGGGATTGAACCCAGGCCACAGCACTGAAAGCCCGGAACCCTAACCAGTAGGCCACCAGGGAACTTCCTTTTTCAGATTTTTATAGTGAATAGATATTTCTCCCAGATTAAAAATAATTACATTAGGTAGCACTTCCCACCAACAATTTAGAGATGAGGAAGGAAGGCGTGACTAACTTTCCTGAAACTAACTTTAACAGGGCCTGACTTATCTTTGCCAATCTCCCCTCCTTCCCCACAGTGAGTTTGGGGGATGGCAAGGGCCATTCAGAGGGTCATGGGACATCCCACTAACTTTATTATTCCACGTGTTCCTGGGACCACGGTGACACAGGCTGTTTCACATATTACTTGACCTAGGTGGGAGCAGGAAAGTAACAACAGCTTTAAGAGGGGCTTTTCTTCTACATTTCATTTTTTGATATTGCATTTTTCTATCTCTACAGAGCCCCGTATCTTTCCCATGTTATTTTTAGTCATCCTTGCAGGGAAAAAAACCAAGTCAATCAGGGTTTCTGGCATGTCAGCTTTTCATGAAGAGAACACAAAGTAGAGCTCCCAGCAAGCCTCATAAAACATAGGATTTATGGGAGACCTTTCATCTACATCCAGTTAAAATGTTCCCTGCTAGGTGACTGAGAGTGCATGGAAATCATTTGAAAAGGCCTTACTTTTTTTTTTTTTTTTTTTTTGCAGTACGCAGGCCTCTCACTGTTGTGGCCTCTCCCGTTGCGGAGTACAGGCTCCGGACGCACAGGCTCAGCGGCCATGGCTCACGGGCCCAGCCGCTCCGCGGCATGTGGGATCTTCCCAGACCAGGGCACGAACCCGTGTCCCCTGCGTCGGCAGGCGGACTCTCAACCACTGCGCCACCAGGGAAGCCCGAAAAGGCCTTACTTTAAGGACTGAATACAGAGGCTCAAATGTTGCTTCAGCTCCTCTTCCTTTTCATAGGACTCCAGTACACTGTGCGCTTCATCGTGGTGATAGCAGTAGATTTTATAAATATCTTCCAGTGGCCCTTTAATCTGCAAGAATACTTTTCCTGATAAATGCAAAACAAAGGCAAGATGACATCAAGTCAGACCAAACTGGCACTTCACATATTTATTTTGTGACAACATTGATTAGTGTTAAAAAGTTGGATGGGTCCCATTTTATACCTAGATTGTTGGGGGAGGACAACAACCTAGTGGATGACGCTGAGGGACCTTCTTTCCTCCCTTTTCTTCCTTTTTTTCTTTCCACCCTCCTCCTTCCCTTCTCCCTTTTTCATTCCTTCCCTCCTGTCTTTTATAAAACAAAGGATAATGAGCTTAATGGAGGTGGGCAAGAAAAGAAAGCTGGTTTTCTTAGATTATGCCTTTGGTTAGTGTGCAGGGTTCTGGAGTAAACAAAGATAAACAAAGAAAAACAAAGGGCATCGCTCACTACCTGGTTCTATGAGGGTAAGTCATCACCCACTGCAATTGCCCACCCTGAGAGGAATTCAGGATGAAAAACAGGATGAGGCACTCGTCGCTTTGGATAAACAGACCCTCAGATGGTTGGGTGTATAACTCAGGAAGCCTTTCAATCACCCCAGATTCTTACATCTTCCCATACAGAGAAAAGCACTAAAATCATTAACTTGGGATATCTGTTCTTTGTGACTAGCAGTAATCTTTCAGCAAGATGTATGTTTGATTGCGTGTATTTCCTAGCCCCAAAAATCATATATAAACTGGCTTCTCCTCCACCTCTTTGGAGTCGTTTCCTCAGAGCCACTGAGAGGTCGTCTCCTCATAGTCCTCAGTAAGTCCCTGAATAAAACTTAAACTCACAACTCTTACACTGTGGGTTTTTCTTTGACACCAGTTAAAGGCTGTACTTTAGAATCAGTCTGTATGGGTTCAGGTCAGGCTGTGCTACAGACTTGGACAGATTATGACTTGGACAAGTTAGTTTTTGCTCTCTGACCCTGTTTCCTCATCTATAAAATGTGGACAGTAATAGATCCAATTGCACAGGGTCATTATAAAATTAAAGAGGTAGGGTATGTAAAGTTCAGATTATAGTACATATGTAGTAAATGATCAAAATGGAGCAGTTACTGTCAATTTGTTAGAGGCACAAAGAGTGAAATTTCGGGTTCTAGGTAAATTATTTTTCGCTATTTATTTTACTAACATTTCCTGAGTTTGTCTGAAAGGCAAGCAGTGGATTTGAGGGAAATAAAACATTTTCTTTTATGTGATAATAGAAAGAACTGGTCATTATTCCTGTTAAAAATCAATTGGATAATACTATGAACCGGTATTATGACCGTTCATAAAGCAACCTGGGCTAATTATGTCCAGGTATTTAAGGAATCCTTTTTGATATATAATAAAATTGGGTCTATAACTGATGACTTAAGTACATATTGGAGAATAGTTTGATTTATTCACCACTTCATCACATAAAAATGCATCCACTATCCAACCCAGAACGTGTTAAGATGATTTGGGAGACACATAAGAAATATGTGATAGATCTGCTCCCAAAAACATTGCCAGTTTGGGGTTGATAATGATTTGGGACTGAACTGATTGGAAGTGATAATGGACCTGCTAATGTGGGTCTATTATAGTAACAAGTCATTCTTCCTACAGACATAGAAGTGCACTTTATATTTTCAACAAGTTTTGCATATATTAACTGCTTAACTCCTTATACATACGAGGAGATAAGAGGTTATGTATCCATATTAAATAAGGATGGACAAATCTGACTTTAAAACAAAGAAATGATTTTTCCAAAGTCCTTTCAGGAGATGGAGAGCCAGGATTAGAGGCCATATTCTTCTCATTTTTCCCTTAGATTTTAGCCCTCCCCACATCAGAGTTCTGCTGGACCCTGGACACAGTGATGCAGTTGCCTGGAGCACTGGACTCAGAATCAGAAATCACTGTCATTTAGGATTTGTGAAGTAACTTCGGGAATGACTTTAAAAAAAAAATCCTTTGAGCCTCAAATCTCTCATTTGTAAAATGGAAGTAATAGTTACATGTGAGATGAATTTGAGAATTAAATGAAATGTGGACGTTAAATCTCCTGGCACTGACAAGTTCCTCAATAAATGTCACTTACTTTCTAATGCTGCTCTACTATCTCCAGAATTGTAACACTAGTACTTTTAGTTTTTCTTTTCTTTTGCTGTACGTGGGCCTCTCACTGTTGTGGCCTCTCCCGTTGCGGAGCACAGGCTCCGGACGCACAGGCTCAGCGGCCATGGCTCACGGGCACAGCCGCTCCGTGGCATGTGGGATCCTCCCAGACCGGGGAACGAACCCGTGTCCCCTCCACCGGCAGGCAGACTCCCAACCACTGTGCCACTAGGGAAGCCCCTATTTTTTCATTTTTTAAAATTTATTTTTAAAGACTTTTTTTATGTGGACCATTTTTAAAGTTTTTATTGAATTTGTTACAATACTGCTTCTGTTTGGCTTTTCAGCCACAAGGCATGTGGGATCCTAGCTCCCCGACAAGGGATTGAACCCACAACCCCACGTTGGAAGGCAAAGTCTTAACCACTGGACTGCCAGGGAAGCCCTATTAAATTTTTATTGGAGTATAGTTGATTTACAGTGTTGTGTACTTTTCAGGTGTACAGCTAAGTGAATCAGTTATACATACATATATATATATATATATATATATATATATATCTCCATTTTTTTTCAGATTCTTTTCCTGTATAGGTTATTACAGAATATTGAGTATAGTTCCCTGTGTTATACAGTAGGTCCTTCTTAGTCATCTATTTTATATATAGTAGTGTGTATGTGTTAATCCCAATCTCCTAATTTATCACTTCCCCCCACATTTCCCTTTGGTAACCATAAATTTCATTTCGCCATCTGTGAGTCTGTTTCTGTTTTGTAAGTAAGTATCATTTTTTAGTATCATTAGTATCATTTTTTATTAGATTCCACATATAAGTGTTATCATATGATATTTGTCTTTCTCTGTCTCACTTCATTTAGTATGATAATCTCTAGGTCTATCCATGTTGCTGCAAATGGCATTATTTCACTCTTTTTTAAGGCTGAATAATATTCCTTTGTATATATATATACCACATCTTCTTTATCCATTCATACATTGATGGACATTTGGGTTGTTTCCATGTCTTGGCTATTGTAAGTAGTGCCACAGTGAACATTGGGGTGCATGTATCTTTTCTAATTATAGTTTTCTCTGGATATATCCCCAGGAGTGGGATTGCTAGAGCATATGGTAGTTCTATATTTAGTTTTTTAAGAAATCGTCATACTGTTCTCCATAGTGGCTGCACCATTTACATTTCCACCAGTAGTGTACGAGAGTCCCCTTTTCTCCACACCCTCCCCAGCATTTACTGTTCGTAGATTTTTTGTTGATGGCCATTCTGACCAGTGTGAGGTGATACCTCATTGTAGTTTTGATTTGCATTTCTCTAATAACTAGTGAAGTTGAGCATCTTTCATGTGCTTTGTGGCCATCTGTCTTTTTCGGAAAAATGTCTACTTACATCTTCTGCCCATTTTTTGATTGGGTTGTTTGTTTTTATGATATTGAACTGCCTGAGCTGTTTGTATATTTTGGAGATTAATCCCTTGTCAGTTGCTTCATTTGCAAATATTTTCTCCCATTCTGTGGGTTGTCTTTTTGTTTTGTTTATGGTTTCCTTTGCTGTGCAAAATCTTTTCAGTTAAATTAGGTTCCATTTGTTTATTTTTGTTTTTATTTTCATTAAAACACTAGTATTGGGCTTCCCTGGTGGCACAGTGGTTGAGAGTCCGCCTGCCAATGCAGGAGACACGGGTTCGTGCCCCGATCCGGGAGGATCCCACGTGCCGCGGAGCGGCTGGGCCCGTGAGCCATGGCCGCTGGGCCTGCGCGTCTGGAGCCTGTGCTCCACAACGGGAGAGGCCATGGCAGTGAGAGGCCCACGTACCGCAAAACAAACAAACAAACAAAAAAAACACTAGTATTTTTAAAGTATTACATTATTTTCTAATTTCCATCCAGCCAATAAAAGATGTTTCTTTCCTTTCATTTATGGGATTTCTCTGTGATTAAAGTTAGACTCGTGTGTGTGTGTGTGTGTGTGTGTGTGTGTGTGTGTGTTTTGCTTGGTTGGTTTTTGTTTTAGTGCTTTTATGGACTTGTAAGGAAGCGCAGTGACTGTGAACATTTTGGAACTGAAGGGATAAGGGATTCTTCTTCGGTTCCTGGGATTTTACTGAATTGATCCTTCTGCCGGTGGAGGTCTTACAGATTCACTCTTCACGACAGTTAGCAACACAAATAGTAAGAAAGAGAGTAGTTACAAGAGGAGAAAATAGAATAGGACAGTGGCTAAATTTAGGGTTGGGCGTAAGAGGAGGTGAGCCTCCCAGTCACAGAGGCAAGTAGCAAACAGGAGTGAGGGCTTTGGCTGGGCAAGGGAGTCAAGGCTCAGATGAGCTCAGCAGCAAGTCAGGAAGAGAGGATCTGAATACCCGCAGCCCAACACGAGATGAAATTGTAAATATGTGTGTTCACTACAAAGCAGCTCAGAGTAGAGACAAAGGATGAAAGAGGTCTGGACAACCTAAATCCACAGCAGGATCAAGTCAGATAGTCAAAACACAAAGGACAAAGGCATTTATTTTGCATACAATGAAAACATTAGTTGTAAATTCCCTCATATTTTCTTTAACAGAAGTGGTCTAGTTTGAAAGAATTTATAGCTCTCTCCTGAACCGCAGAGTTGAATTTTTTACTCTTTTCCAAGTAAAATTCTGTCGGGCCTCTAATAACAATGATTCAAGTTAAAAGATATTTAAGCACTCTAATTGAAAGTCATTTATTCACCCAGAGGCCAAGTATAATACTGGGGGGCAGAATATTTGATTCCCCTCCCAGCCCTACCAATGTATGCTGCTTCATAATAGTGCAGATGAAGCGATATGTCTTGCAGCAAAAAAAAAAAAAAAAAAAAAAAAATTATTCTGTTTCCACGGTAACGTAACTCTCGGCTGCATTTCTTCAGTGGTGAAGGACAACTGTTCTGTCTACTGTATGTGGGTTTGAAAGAATGATTAGGATTGGAGAAGGGACTGAGCCAAGACCAGCTAAGGTAATTTCCCTTCTGGCTGCCTGTCACAGAATCCTCTGAAATAAATCTAACTATCGTGTGCTTCTTTTTCAAAATTCTACAACCCAGAACTTTCTGCATTGGCTTCCCCCAGAATAACTGCCATACAAAAGGAGGGGAAAAAAAGTGCACCTTTTCAAATGCCCTCAGTTACCTCCTTTAAAAACAGCTTCCAGGGATATTGAACACATTTTATGTCCTGGCATCTAATGTAAACTGTCACTAATATAAACATATATGTGTTCCTCTTCTTGGCCCACCTCTACTTTACTTGCAGACCCTCATGTCCATCCCCAAGGTGTACCATACCAAGTGATAGGCTTCTATATTATTCTGACCCAACTACAAGATGAACTTTCCCTACAGGTAAGTAAGCCGGAGTGAAACCAACAATATCCAAGAGATCTCCCTGCAGTAGGCCTTGTTTAGGAAAATGACATAAAAGGGAGTGAAGTAATTATAGTCTTTATTTAGTTCAGCCTTATTTGATAACCATTTAATGAGTGACTATTATGCACTGAGTACTTTGGTAAGTACTGCAGACACAAAGAACCAACACTTCCCTCAGGTGACTTATGGAGGCTAGTAAGGGAGAGAGAAGAGTAAATTCTCACTTCCCGTGCTATGTGAAAAGTATGACAGTAGCTATAAAACACAGAGGGTGATCCATTCTGCTCTTGAGAAACTTTGAGCTCTTTCCATAACAGTCTGCCCTTGAAATAGGAGTTATGAGTGAGTGCAAAAGTACAGAGATGCATGGAGGGAGCAGGTTCTGCTCAAAAACTGCAAGTGGTCTCTGATGGCTGGCTGGTGCCACACCTGGGGGGAGGTTTCAGAAGAGGCTATATAGGTGAGTAGGGGCCAGATCATGAAAGACCTTGTGTATAATTAAGCAGCTGGAACTTTAGCCTGAAGGTGATGGAGAAGCGCTGATGGATTTTAGGCAGCAGATTAATATGATTAGATTGTATTTTAGAAAGTTTACTCTGGGGTTAATCATATGAATGATGGAATTTGGGGGAGGAGTTAGGGAGACTGGAAAAGAGAAACCAGTTGAAAGGCTTCTATAATAATGTAAGAAATAAATAATGAGGGCTAAAACAGAAAGTTACGGCAGTCAAGAGAGAGAACTCTAAAATCAACTGCCTGGTTTCAGATTCTGGTTTTACCGTTTGCTGTTGTGACATTTGGGAAAATTACCTGATTTCTCTTTTCCTTAATTTCTTCATCCAAAATATGGAATAATCGTAATGGTAGGGTTGTTTGCAGATTAAACGAGTTAAAATATGTAATGTAGTTATATCAGAAGGTGGCATGTGCAAATTCTCATTAGATGTTAGTTTTAACCACTAAAGCAAAAGCAGGGAGGATGGAGAAGAGAGAAAAAAAAAAATAAGGACATTGAACATGTGAAAGATGAAGAGGATAACTCCAGGTATATCTCAGGAATTCAGTTTCAGTAAACATGTGGATAGACAATGAGGACAAAATAGAGTGTTTTAGTGGGAAAACAAAGAGTTTAATTTTAGATGTACTGAGTTTGTCACCCATAGTATATTCGAGTGGAGGGCCCTTCATGAAATTGGATATATGAGTCTGGGATTCAGGAAAAAAAAAGATCTGGAAGAGAGATGTAGGTATGTAAAACCTGAGTAGTAGAAACCATGAATTTGATATGGTCATGCAATAAAGTCCATGGAGTGAGAAGAGAAGAGGGCATGAGGACCAAACGCTGGGAATACTAACACTCAGGGGAGCCTAGCAGAAAAAGAGTCTGCAGAAAAGTTTGAGAAGTTACAGCCAGAGAGAAAGGAGAAAAAACTAGGGTGGGTGTCAGCAAAGCCAAGGATAAAATAGTGAGAAATACTGCAGAGAGAGTGAACAAGTTTGTGAGTGACAGAGCCTGTTATTGTCCCCCAGTATCAGTACTCCCCCTTTGCTATAACGATGAATTTTGGGCTGCCCCAAATAAAAACTACATTTCCCAGCCTCCCTTGTAATAGTAGTGGCCATGCAATTAAAGTCCACCAATGGGATATATGGAGAAGTGTCCTATGACGATATCCAGGAAATTTCTTTATGACGTAGCTAGCTCATCCTTTACCCCTTCTTCTCCATACTTTCCTTTGTTCTGCTACCTGGAACTTGAATACTACCTTGTCCATGAAGGTAAGGCTGAGCGGAGCTGTGAGCCAGAAGAAGCTTATATCCCAGAGAACTTTGTGGAGCAGAGTTGCCATTCAGGCCTAAAATACATGCCTTTATTTACTTATTTATTTTTTAAATGCCAAATCTATTTATTGAAAACCACAACAATAGAACAGAATAATTTCTAGCTAAAGGAAAGGGAAAAAAGCAAAGATGCCTGTTCTTAAGTATTAAATCTTATCTTCATGAGTTATTTATGTTGGTTTGCTTGTTTTTTAAAAATTTTATTGAAGTATAGTTGATTTACAATTTTGTTTAATTTCTGTTGTACAGAAAAGTGACTCAGTTATACATATATATTCTTTTTCATATTTTTTTCATTATGGTTTATCACAGGATATTGAATATAGTTCCCTGTGCTATACAGTAGGACTTTGTTTTTTACCCATCCTGTATATAATAGTTTGCATTTGCTAATCCCAAAGCCTTTAGACTTTTACCTAATAGATAAATAAATATCTATATTATTTAAGGTAGTAAAGTTTTGTTTTGTTTCCTGTTTATCCCAGCTGAACTTTATTCTAATCAATAGTTTTTCTCTTCTCCTGTAAAAAAAAAAAAAAAAAAAAAAAATATATATATATATATATATATATTTTTTTTGAGAGATACCAGTTGAAGGCCCTCCTCTTTACCATAAAATTTTATTCAAAAATTCTATGAAAATATTAAATGAGCTGTTGCATATGAAGAGTATTACGAACTGAATGTTTGTTTCCCCCATAAAATTCATATGTTGAAGCTTTAACCCCAAATGTGATGGTATTTGGAGGTGGAGACTTTGGGAGGTAATTAAGTATATATGGGGTCATGGGAGGGGGACCCTATGATGGGATTAGTGCTGTTTTAAGAAGAGGGAGCTTTCTGTATCTGCCCTATGAGGATACAGTGAGAAGGCAACTAGCAAGAGAGCTCTCATCAGGAAACATGTCTGCTGCCATCTTGATCTTGGACTTCCAGACTCTAGAACTGTAAGAAATAAATGTCTGTTGTCTATAAGCTACTCAGTCTTTGGTAATTTTTAATGGCAGTCCAAACTGACTAAGACAAAGGGTTTAAAGTAAGAAGTTACTTGTTTTAGCAAGAAAAAATATGTAATAAATTCAACTCTAAAAACCAACTACAATGATGGTAAAAGAGAATTTTAGTTAAAATCTTAAGCAGTCAAAAGGTACAGATTTCCAGTTATAAGTAAGCACTAGGGATGTAATGTACAACATGATAAATGTGATTAACACTGTTGTATGTTATATATAAAAGTTGTTAAGAAAGTCCTGTCAGGAATAAAGACGCAGACATAGAGAATGGACTTGAGGACACGAGGAAGGGGGAAGGGTAAGCTGGGATGAAGTGAGAGAGTGGCATGGACATATATACACTACCAAATGTAAAACAGACAGCTAGTGGGAAGCAGCCACATAGCCCAGGGAGATCAGCTCGGTGCTTTGTGACCACCTAAAGGGGTTGGATAGGGAGGGTGGGAGGGAGACACAAGAGGGAGGGGATATGGGGATATATGATACATATAGCTGATTCACTTTGTTATACAGCAGAAACTAACACACCATTGTAAAGTAATTATACGCCAATAAAGATGTTAAAAAAAAAAGTCCTGAGTTCTCATCACAAGGAAAATTTTTTTCCTATTTCTTTAATTTTATATTTATATAAGATGATGGATGCTCTCTAAACCTATTGTGATACTTCACGATGTATGTAAATCAAATCAGTATGCAGTACACCTTACACTTATACAGTGCTATATGTCAATTACGTCTCAATAAAACTGGAAGAAAATATTCTCAAGCATCAATTAGGATCTAAGATCTATCCCAAAGAAACTTCTGTAGTTCTAAGTAAAACTTGATTGTCAAGACAGAGCATTCAGAACACAGAGAAGGGGGTGGGATGACTCTGAGGACAGAGGGTAGGTATGACCCACTCCCAGGAAAGAGGGTCTGAGATCTGGGCAGTGAGCCTCTGGCTGTCACTTCCCTGAGTGAGGGAATATGCCATCCCCAAGTGAAAGAGCTTTCCTGGCAGCTTTCACCCAGACTGACTAGGAGAGCTCCCCATGGTCTGCCTCTCCTCCTTGGATGGGAGCCCAGCCTTCTTGGATGGGACTAAACAAGGCAGCAGCTCAGCCAGCCAAAATGCCAGATCATGTACATGTTTTCTTCCTTTCATTCTTAGCTTCCTTCTGTTCTCCAGGGGAGGACAAAATGAGGAGGGGTGTGAGAAGAAAGAGGTTGGAAGAGTAAATGCTGCTTACAGAAGCCACTGTCCTTTGCCTTTAGTCTCATTTAGTTCCTGCCTCACTTGGGGATAACACTGGCTACTAAGGGGTACTCAAGGGACCCTGGTTAGGGTTATGAAATTCAAACCAAACCCCGGAGCCAAGTGGAACATGCTGCCATGGGATTAAAACAAGCATGTCCCTTGAGTATCAATTTTATGAAGATATTTGAAGAAAACTTATTTTCATGTGAAAAAATAGAATGGAAAATTTACGTGAATTCTTAAAACAAGACTCCAAATTATTTCATGCCTGTGGCTGGGGCTTTGGGTCACAACTCCACGTTCCCTGAGGCCCATGATATTTCTCTTTTGGCTTCAGGAACCTTTCGGTAAAAAATTTTCAGACGTACTGCAGTAAGATAAATTCAGAAAAATGTGTTCATTGGATTTGACATTTCTGAGGTCTCTGATGACATGCTAACAGCAATTTCAGAGAAGTGGTTTTAGGAGGGAATGGTATGAGACCAATAAGGGTAGCTCGACCATAAAAAAAAAAGAGAGAGAGAGAGAAAGGAAGGGAGCCAAAGTGAACTGTGGGGTCCTGTCCCATGACCACCGCTGCGTCTAGTGCCAGGGAGGAAAAAGTCATAATTGTGGTGGGGTCTCTCAAAGGAGAGGCCATTCCATCACTGAGGCACTACCCACCCAGCACATTGGGAGTAGCGGGTGGCCTGGCAGCTGGGCAGGACAAACTGGGGAGCATTAGTGGGTGGTAGAGATGGACAGTGTACAATACGTAATAAGACCTGTATTAGGAAGAGCTGGGGTCCCCTTCTGTGTCCAGAATTAGTGATGCTATTTGGAGAAAATCAGGCTCTTACCTTTTTCATCTGAACAATGAGGTGGTTGGATTGGTTGCTCTTTAAATACTAGTCCGGTGCTAACATTCAAGAGTAAAGCTGTTTATCTTGATGGTAACTCGTGGTCTCTTCAGGAACGTTTTTGAGTTCCTGGATACTTTAACTCCAGGTGGGAATCTTTATAACAACCAGCACATTAAGAAAGCATTCGGGGTTTCCCTGCTGGCTCAGTGGTTGGGAACCCGCCTGCCAATGCACGGGACACGGGTTCGAGCCCTGGTCCGGGAAGATCCCACATGCAATGGAGCGGCTAGGTCCGTGCGCCACAACTACTGAGCCTGCGCTCTGGAGCCCGCGAGGCGCAACTACTGAAGCCCGCGCTCCGTAACAAGAGAAGCCACCACAATGAGAAGCCCGCTCACCACAAAGAAGAGTGGCCCCTGCTCGCCGCAACTAGAGAAAGCCCGCGCACGGCAACCGACCCAATGCAACCAAAAATAAATAATAAATTATTAATAATAAAAAAAGAAAGCATCGGTTCTCTGAGAGTTGAAAGTTAAAAGGTTTCCACTGGCTAGATTGGAAAAAGGTACAATAACTTTTCACTCCTCAAGATTTACAAGGCCGAGGACCCTGTTCTTAGACCAACTCATGACACCCCATTTATCCACCTTAGTAAGTACATCTCTTAAGAATGCTTGCCTCTACCAGTTGCTCTACACTCCCTACCAGCCTCTGGAAATGGCACGGGAAAAACCACAGGCACACCCGGTAACAAGAACAACGACAATTTCTACGATCCCTCGGCATGCCAGCCAGTGTCCTGGATACATATCACTGTCTCTGTCATTCATTTCCTTCATTCAGGAAGTAATTATTGAGGACACTATTCTAGATGCTGGTGATACAACAGTAACAAAACAGACAAGAATACCCCCCTGCCATTGGAGCTTGTGTCTTAGAGGTGTATACCCTCTGTCTCACCCTTCTGCCATGGAGGGCTGACCATCCCCACTGGAAAAATGAACAAATGAATCTGCCTTCTGTCGCCAGTTGCTTATCCATTCTTCCATCTTCCAAACTAATACAATCTGGACCAGCAATGCACCCAGTTAAAACTACTGACCTTTCCCCCAGTCTCTGGCAGTTAGAGGTGGTCGAATGTGTGTGTGTGTGTGTGTGTGTGTGTGTGTGTGTGTGTGTGTGTGTGAGAGAGAGAGAGAGCGAGAAATGGAATAATGTGTGTGTAAAATGAAATCATGAGATATAGGTAGAAGTCACTGGGAAAGATTTCTATTCCCCCAAAATGAAAAAAGCCTCAGGAGGAGGTGGTTTTTCTCTCACTACCAGCAGGAAGCACGCTTGGCAGTGGACTAACCATCTTAAGGCCATGAAGCCAAACACCACAAGTTAAGTACTAGGAAGGAAGAAGCTGGAAGGAACCGGTGAGCAGCTGTCTCAGTCCTGGACTATTGAGTGATGGATTTGTTGTTATGTGAGAGAAAAAGTCCTCTTTTGGTTAAGTCCTTTCGGTGAAGTTCCTATTCCAGGCAGGCAAGGGCAGTCCTCACGGATCCAAGTGACCTGCCCCAGCCACGGAGGTAGCGGTGGCAGAGCCAGCGTTAGGGCGCAGATCGGTCTCCTTCCAAAGGCCGAGCTCTTGCTGGCTCTTGTGCACCCTGAAGTTCTGCATTCCTGCTAATGACTTCTCCTTCTGGCTTCCTAGCAATTGGGAAAAATGTTCAGGGAGTCGCAGGACTCTTACACTCACAAGATTTCTTTCTTTCTTTCTTTTTATTTCTGGTCTTTACGTGTATTCTGTGCAGTGTCTGACTTTTCCCAGCTCCATTCAAATCTGACTGCACAGCTCAGCCACTGACCCCGAGGAGCCAGCTCCACATCCTAGAACTTCACTTTCTCCTCAGAGAACAGCACTATAGAACTTGTTACTAAGCCACCCTGGTTTTCTTTTTATCACAAGAAATCAGTCCTAGGAGTGCTGGGACCCAGCTTGACCTCTCTCAGGAGACTGGAGGTCCAACCTTCAGATTGTATCCTGGTGACTTCCTTCTGCTGATTTTTCCTTTCCTGTGTGGATTTGTGTATACTTGACCTTGAACCCCTCACCTTTTTTTTCTATCATGTTTTCTAAAGCTGACAGCTTTCCTGTTACTGCCAATATTTGGAATAAAATGCCCTGACTTTTCACTGCCGTGTCTGGGTCTCCCCGCTGCTGGCCTCACACATTCCAGTGAGCAGGTGTGAAGCTTCCACCCTGCCCTCGCTGGTCAGGATGAAGGAGGCCAAGCCAATCTGTGTCCTGTGTAAAACACACACACACGTGTGTACAATATGACAATACTAGAACAGTGATTCAGGTGAGCTACTTTGTGGCATCTCCCACATGGCATAATTGTCTGTGACTAATCTCTTTTCACAATCTCTTTTCACAAAATCACCGCTGAAGGCACAGATTCCTGCTTCAGGGACGTACAAGAGACACTGCTTTAGGGAACAAAGGACTGCCACAGAACAGCAGTGCATCACCCACTCCACCTTCAAGGAACAGGAAGCTCTAAATTGTCTTTGTCTTCAAGGATAAACTCACCCTGAGGAAAAAGCATGGGAGAAACTAATTTCTGTATCTTAAGCTTCTTCCTGGTCTGGTTCTCTTCACGGAGTATGTGAGGTAGCAGGTAAAGTAGACTTAAACATATTCATAGTTCAGTCTTTTTAAAATACTTTGAAACATTGTAACATCGTTGCAAATGCATAGAGGAGGACACAAGCCCCATTGTAGTTCTCTATCACTATATAACAAACCACCCTAAAATTTAGTGCCTTATAACAACAACCATTTTGATTTTCTCTCATGATTCGGTGGGTTGGCTGGTATCACCTCAGTGGTTCTGCTGTGCTTGGTGTTTGCTGGGGCTGCAGTCATTCAGGGCTTAACTGGCTGAACGGTCTGAGATGGCTCATTCCCTAGTCTGGTACCTTGGAAGGGACAGCTAGAAGGCTGGCTCAGCTTGTAGGCTGGGACAGAGGGAACAATTTCTCACTAGGTGGTCTCAGGTCTAAACTCTTTCCATGTGATATTCCAGCAGAGTAGCTGGATTTCTTAAATGGCAGGCTCCCCAAATCAAAAAAAGTAAAAATGTCCGGCTTTCTTAAGGCTTAGGCCCAGTCACTGGCACAGTGTTTCTTCCACTACATTGTATTGTTTGGTGAGTGTCAGGGCCAGTCCAGAGTCATTATGGGACTAGATTACGTGGCAGCATGAATGTCAGGAGGCAGGGTCCATTGAGGGCCGTCTACTGCAATTGCTGTTCACTTTGTCAAATGTGGAGATGATACTTGATATCTCAAATCACCCTCCATAAGAGAAAACATGTCACCATATTAGATAGATGAATCACCAAGATGCTTCTAGGAACACCTAGAAACCACACATGTCCGTGAACCTGATTTGTTTGAAAAACATGATCAGGACCTCTAAAAAAATTCACATGTTATTCAATTATTACATACATAAGAAATCAAAGTTTGATAATGGATGGGTACATTTAATATTATCAGGGTAATAAGTTAGTAATACCATGTGTTGGATACTAAGGGTGGGCACTGGCTATCATTATTTATACATGATTTTATTTAATCTTCATAAACGCTCTGTGGGGTACGTATTATTGCCTCAGATTTCAAGATGAGGAACTGAAGTTCAGTGAGGCTTTGTAACTTGCCTAAGGTCACACATTTAACAACCAATGAGCCAGGATGTACACTAAATCAACCTGAGACTGAAGCCTGTGTGCTCTTAAACGCTACACTGTCATCTTACTTGTTTTGTTCTTTCTCACTATTCTATTGTTACAAAATGATCTTCAGTTTAAGTGGAAACAAGAGCCACTTCTCACACTCCCATCCCTAAAGACTTAAAACCCATTTCCTATCTAGGCAGCCTGCCTAAATCAAGATTTTAAAATCCAGTTTCTATCTTGGCATGATAGTCTAGACAATTCCCCAGAGCTCTCAGACGTATGCCTCTGTGCTTAAACTTGAGCCTCGACCAAACCCCAAAGTTTTTATTGAGTAAAATTCTCCTCCTGGCTGATCTAGGTATCAGGAAAGTTTCCCCATTGGCACTAGAACTGTGAATCACAAACTCATCCGTGCCATCTAAGGACAAAAAAATGGAACACCTGTGCTTTTCATTTTGTGGCAACATGATTTTGGCAATCTCACCCCAAATCAGTTTACCTTATGAAATGTAAGATGAAAGATTTAGTGATGGAAATTGCCAGTGAACTCCATTGTTACGGCTACCCTGTATGGGTCATGGATATACCTCCTTGTCACTATGCTCCAGCCACATTGAATTGCTTTCCTTTATAAGAGCTTCCCACACTCTCCTGTCTTGAGGCTTCTGTGCCATTTGTCATTTGGGAAGTCTTTTGCTCAAATCTCCACCTTTTAAAATCTTTCAAGTCCAAGTTCAAAAGTCACCTTCCAAATCAAGTTTTTCTCCATCATCTGAGTTGAAGTAATTAATCTCTTCTCCGTGAATCTGTATTAGTTAGCTATTGCTACAGAAAAAAAAACAAAACAAAACATCCCCCCTCCAAAAAAACCTTAAAGGCTTAAAACAACACTGTTTATTTGCTCACGATTCTCCAGGTTGATAATTTGAGTAGAGCACAGCTGGGATGGCTTGTCTCCATGTGGTGTTAAAGGGGTTTTATTGATACATTTGTAGTCTGTAGCATGAGGTCAGCTGGCTGAGGAGGGCCTTACTCGTGTGTCCAAGGCCTTGACTGTGTTGTTTGGGATGACTGGGTAGTTTGAGCTTTCTCTCTCCCTGAGCAGAGAGTGGCTGTCACAAGGCTGTTGTAGAACAACATTTTGCCACATTTTATTGGTCAAAGCAAGTCACGAGGCTAGGCCAGATATAAAGGGTAAGGAAATTAAAATATGCCTCCAACTTTTTCAAATATGGCCTTAACTGGCTTAATTTTTTCCATAAATTTTCTACAGTCTTCCTCAATATTGCAATTTATAATTAGAAACTTGAAATTGTGAGCGCCTTCATTTGCGTTTTCTCTGCAAGCCATAATAATTTAAATGTTTTAGATTAATTTTTGCTTATAAGAAAGTTGCAAAAATAGCACCAATAGTTTCCAAATATCCTTCACTCATCTTCCCCAGTGTTAACATCTTACATCACCATAGGACAATTGTCGGCAAAAGGAAATGAACTTGCTGTAATACTATTAACTAAACTGAACACCTTGCTTGCATTTTGACACTAGTGTTCTTTTACTGTTCTAGAATCTACTCAGGCTCCCACTTGCATTTATTTGTTACTCCTCCTTAGTCTTCTGCAGTCGTTAAGAGTTCCTCAGTCTTGCTTTGTCTTTAATGACCTTGGCATTTTACAACAGTGTTGGTCAGTTATTTTGTTGAGTGTCCCTCACTTGAGTTTGCTGCTGTCTAAGGTTTTCTCATGACTGGACACAAGAGCACATATTTTGGACAAAAGTACCACAGGTATGATGTGTCCCCCTCAGTGCATTGTATCACAAGGTTCATGATGTTAATGTGTGTTATTTCCTGATACTACTGATCTTCATCACTCACTTGATTAAGGTAGTCTTTGCCTGGTTTCTCACTGAAAAGTTACCATCTTTCCCTTTGAGGTTAAAACTTACTTAGGAGACACTTTGAAACTATGAAAATAAATTTCTCATCAAACTTTCATCCACTAAATCTAGCATCGATCAGTGGATTTTTCTGTAACAATTATGACTATATTGTTTACCTAACGGTAATTTTCTATTTTCTTCTATATTTATTCATTGAAATTTACTGTAAGGAAGAGCTTTCCTTTCTCCTCATTTATTTATATCTGTATGGACTCTATCTCATTCTATGGGCTAAAATCCAATACTAACATTATTTATTTGGCTGCTCAAATATATAAACCATAATACTTTTAATTGTGAAAATACTCTCCTCCTAGGACAGAGACACCTAATAAGCTCAGAGAAAATTCTACTAAATGGAAGATATTAAAATTCTGATTATATATCTCTCTATATTAAAATGTATAAAAATTTGAGCTTAAATATTTTCAAAGCTATTGTCTTCTTGCCTCCATTTTGATTTTTCCTTTTTCTTTTTACAAAATAAAGCTCATCAAATAAGTTGTTTCTATTTATGATTTTTGAATATTTTTCCAAATATTGTAAAATCTGGTACAGGATATAACTTTATCCTATTAAACAGGAGCTCTGTCTAAAGCATCCTTACATAAGTCAAGTCTTCCAAAATACAATTTAAAAATTTCAAAATTAAATCTTTTACACAATATGAACTCTCATTGTTTAATTATTTTTTAGCGAATTCCTTGTTTTTATAGGGAAAATTTCAGTGTCTTCCCATCTGCAGTTTTGTTTTCAATAATTGCAATTATAAAGACTAAAAAGCTGAAGTTACTTTTCTGTCTGTTTGTTGAATATCTTAACTAAAGACTTCTAGCTGATTTTGAGCAAAATGCAATTTCTAAAAGCTGATTAGTAACCAACACCAAAAAAAGTGTGCATATCCTCTAAATATGATATACAGTTCACTCTAAGTTTTGTATATGTAAAACTATGTGTGGATTTTGACTACATTTGAATTAATAGAATATCACGGTGTTATTACCTATGTACCACAGTCAATCCCAAGCACATTTCTGCTCCATAGATTTATCACTTTAGTAAAAGCATTCTTTTACTGTGATGCTCCACAAAAATATGTATTCATATTATAATTTGCATTCATAAATTTAATTTTTAAAGTTATAGTAGCATTTACAATACAGTCAGAAAATTCACCTTTGACACAATAAACTTCCAAAAGCTTTTCTTTGATTCTGCGAATTGGATTAAACATTTTGACTCAGAATTGGAATTAATTGATTTTCTGTTTAATTCATCTGCTCACACTATTATAAAACTGTCATAATTTAACTGTTTGCAAAATCTTCTGCTAATGGTGTCAACCCATTAGTAGCCATTGCTCACAGGCCCGAGGAAACTTGGAATTAAAAACGAGAGAAATTAACTTAGGATAACTGTCATTTGACACAAGTGAAGCCATGCTGCATGGAGTGATATGTACTTGGGCTTAAAGATATAGGTCAGATTTCAACAAGTAGGTTCAGGTTGGGAAGAAGGTTCCAAGTGGAAGTAGCAGCATGAACAGAAGCATGGACAGCAAATGTCAAATGCCAAGTACAATCGGTCCTCCATATTCACAGGTTTCCAATCCATGGATTCAACCAACCTCAGATAGAAAATATTCAGAAAAAAAAAATCCAGAAAGTTCCAAAAGGCAAAACTTGAATTTTCAGGCACCAGCAACTATTTATATAGTGTTTACATTGTGTTAGGTATTATAAGTAATCTACAGATGATTTAAAGTATACGGGAGGTTTGCATGGATTATATGCAAATACCTCACCATTTTATATAAGGGACTTGAGTATCCGAGGATTTTGGTACCCAAGAAGGTCCTAGAACCAATCCCTGTGGATACAGAGGGACTACTGTATGTTTTAAAATAATGAGCATGGTTTTTTAAGAATAATGACTAACTTTTGATGTAGATGTTGCTACTTCTTCCACAGATTTCTGTCTTCTGATTGTCTTATGGGTCAATGACAGCATTAATGACCCCCTTGTGAATGGTATTTTGTGTGTTATATGTTGACCAACTTTCTTGAGAAATAAAAAATCAATACTTAATTTTTATTAAATGTGCATACATTAAACCCTTACTTTTGAAAGGATTTATTGCAAAATAAGATAAGCATAACCAGACAATAAAAAGGTGATAGAGTTATATCATACAATAAATAACCAAACTGCTGTAGCAACAGCATCCACATACTCTGTAGCAGGACAGTTCAGCCTCCACGTCCCACATGTATTTCACTTGCACTTAATCTTTAATTCCCTACATGTCCCACTAAACCCATTGACTGTCACCCTTGTGGCTTCCTGCCTCCCACTGGTCATGGCATGGGCCACCCAGCATGGGTCATAACATAACTAGCTGCTGTACTGTGGACAGCAGGATTTGTAGCATCAAATACATCTCCCACCACCATCAAAACAGGAAGCAGCTAGCTGTTGCTACCTGCTCAAGCCCAAAGTCATCATTTTATCAGCCAGTACCCTGTATGCCGTACTTCTAAGGAAGATGTAAGTACTGTTGAGACTAGAAAGGTTGGGAAAGGAGAGATGGGCTCTCTTTCAGAGGTTACCATGTGAGAACTCATGAACCTGCCTCTTACTCTCTGCTAAGAGAGGCCATGTCAGAAATTGAAGTACGATATAGAGGTCTTACCAAATCTCTTGTGATGCAACTATTAATAATGATCCTCCTCTAAAAAGGAGAAAATCCAGGACAAATGCTAAACTGGACTGAATGCTTGAATAGGCTACAACCAGAATGTTCTAGGCAAATCAGGATATGTGACTCCTTAAACCTGGAACTGCTTTTTGACTCCAGCAAATACAACCAACCCTTACATTTTGTTTGTGCTTTTTTCCACGTTTCTCTTGAGTCTGACCCCATTTTCTATTCTCATTTTATCCACCTTAGCCTAGATGCTTGTTACCACATGGCTAAATTATCTATAATAACACATTTACTCATTTTCTCCTTCCACCCATTCTCTTCATACCTACCATAGTTTCCTTTCTCCAAAAACTTTTGTGTCTCATTACATCCTCGCTGAAAAAATTTTTAATGGCTTCTCATTACCTGCAGAGTAATTTCCAAACTTGGATTCCAGGTATGGTCTGTCCCTATTCTATACTTACAGATTCATTTCTCACTCCTCCCTTAAATGAGTCCTTCACTCCAGCTTGACTTAGTCACTCACCATTTCCTAAACGCCTGGCACTTCCTGTCCATGGTTTTGTTCATGCTGTTACTACTACTTAGTCTTCCCAATCTGGACCTCACTTGCTGAAATCTGACCTATACTTTAAGCCCAAGTAACATCTTTAATAATTCTTCTCTGATTCCCCATCTAGAAGTAGTCTCTTTATCCCCTGAAGTTCTGCAGTAGTGTAGAAAATACTCTGATGATGTATTAAACAAGTGTCTTCAATTCAAGGGGCTATTTGCACACTTTTGGAGGAAACGTGATCTCTTTCATCTTTTAATCCCCAGTAATGTCACACAACACCTTAATTATTGCACATGCTGCTGCTTGATAACTATTCACTGAGTGAATAAATAAATGAATGGCCAATGAATCCACACTAGAGTGATAATGAAGCGTCCTTCCTTTAGAAATTATTTTTGCAATTTTTTGGAAACTATATAAGTCAGCTTGGGCTATCATAACAAAATAACATAGATTGAGTGGCTTAAGCAACAGGCATTTATTTATCACAGTTCTGGAGACTGGGAAGTCCAAGATCAAGGTGCCAGCAGATTCAGTTCCTGGTGAGGACTTCCTTCCTGGCTTGCAGACAGCTGCCTTCCTGAGTCCATACATGGTGGAGAGGGAACTCTGGTATCTCTTTCTCTCTTTATAAGGACACTAATTCCATCATGGATCAACCCCCTCATGACTTCATCTAAATAAAAAGTACCTCCCTAAGGTCTCACCTCCTAATACCATCATGTCAGGTGTTAGAGCTTTAACATATGAATTTGAGGGGAACACAAACATTTAGTACATAATCACAAGAAATGACTGAATTTAAACCTGTCAGTGGGAGAATCTTTTTGAGTGGGCTGGCCTTTGGGCATGTAAAATACTACAAATAGCCAGGTTGTTTCACCTTTGTATAACATCAGCTTTGCTTATTAAACTTTGGGTCTTCCTTAAATATGAAACAAAATCAATTTCATGCCATTTTTATACTCTGATTTCCATTAACAAACAAAGACATAATGAGGATGAATAAAGATATAAGGTGTAAATGTATGTTTGTGTCTCTGTGCGTCTCAAAGAAAGGATCCACATCAAACCGAAACAGTGGTTACTTAAGGGGATGTTAGTCACATTGGAGGGGTGAATTAGATGCTGTGTACTCCAGAACTGTTTTAATACTTTGTAATGAGCATATATTATTATGTGTGAAATAGAAAAATGATGACAACACATTTTAAAGAATTCTTAGCCTCCATGGCACTGTGTCTGTGATATCTTGGTTGCAGCAGTTCACAACACAGTATTCCCTTTGAAGCTCCCAAGAATCATCGCTCATACCCAGCTCTTCACTGGGTGAATAAATAAATAAATGGCCAATGAATGGAGAAAATGGAGAGAACAAAAGTTTGACCCAACACTTTTCCAGTAATTTCTTTATATTTTTTTCAAAATCTTATCAGAGTGAGAAAATAATCTATGACTGTCTAGAAACATATTTGGAAAGCAAATAATACAGAGAAAAAAGGAAAAGCATGGGAAAAGTAGTTGTTAAGTGTTTGAACGATCGTATAAACTTTCCATGCAAAAAAATTACAATCCAAAAATCAATGGATTCCTAATCATAAGATGAATAAGAGACATTGTGACTAAAATCAGTAAAGCTATTAAAGTATTTAAATGTCTAATTCTTTAAGAATCAAGTGTTAGCCATAAAAGCAAATGAGAGAACATCTGGAAGGCCAAGCGTTTGAAAGATTGGAAATTAAAAAGCAAATGGTGTGCTTAGTGCTACTGAGGGACTTCAGCAAATGGATATAAACTCATCTGAAAATAAATACAGAGTTTTGTATAATTACAATGAGCCTGAAGATGGGTTTAGCATTTATATATCTCCTGGGGAGCTTGGTGAGTCAGAAACATAAAACCAAAGCAACGGGAGGCCATTAAAATATTATTTCCTGTCGTATTGGAGAACTCAAGAAGAGAATAAACATACCGATTACTTGCATGGCCGGTTCCACGTCTGTCGTGGCCTCTTCCAACAATGACAGCAGCTTGGCTGATATCTGATGCACCGATTCAATGTTGCTAAACAAGCTATCCACGTCCAGCTGATCAATCTGAAGAAACACAAACACTGAGCACCAGCTGATGGAGAGAGATGCACAGTATTTAGGATGTGTTCTCCTGCTAAACCGTAAGCGTTTTATATGCCAGTCCATGCTGTTTCCATCAACCGTTTCTGTAAACATTCTTATTTGGGATTTCCAGAGAAAATGTGCAATTTTTCATGCAAGAAGTTGGGTGGCGCATCTGTTGTTACCTCTCTCTTTTTTCTTTATTTTGACTAAGTTTTAATGAGTTGAGTGTACATCTACATATTCCTGTAAGAACCACAGTGTGAAGAAGATTTGGGCTCCCTAATCGGTATTTTATTAACTGCCCTCTAGGAGGGTATGTACTAGTGCATATGCATTTAGAACGCCTTACTGCTTATACAGCAGAAGTCAGAACTTACTCTATGTAAGTGACTATTTTCAAAGCTGTTTTAAAACCACAGATGTTCTCAAAGTGATGACAAGTAGATTTGCTGAGTTGTTTCCTGCTTTGTTTTTTTCTGAAAGAAATGTGAATGGAAATCTTCACCAAATGTATTCTACTAATTAAAAAGATACATCATATTTGATAACTTGTTGCATACCCTCAAAAACCAGTGTAATCATTCCTAGATCTTATAGCTGGTGTTTATAATAACTTATTCATTCACCCATCTTCACTAAATAACTCCTGAAGTCCTTCTAGGTACCAGGAATTGTAGTCGAGACCAAACCTGTCACAGGCATTGGATGATTCGTAGAGGGTTGGCCAATGATCCTAAGCCATCCAAGAAGAGTATGATGAGCTATGTGCCCAGATTTTGCTGGATCTCACTCAAAATCTTTCTCCTGAGTATAAGTCAGATCTCCTTTCATAATCAAACAGTGTCTAGTGGGTCATGAACAGCTTGGTCCAGGCTCCACTGGGTTGCCACAGGGGATATGAGCAGGTGCCTTTTATTCATGACTTATTGGGCATGAGGTCATAGGTGGGTAACCAAGTCATCAATAATCGTCATGGAGAAGCTTCAGAGATGAAAAGCAGAGTTACTGGTCCAAAACGAGGTTGGCAAAATTAGGGGTAAGAGAGAGACAGGGAGTTCAGCTAAAGATCAGAAAAAAGGAGCCAAGAAATTAAGGAAAGTTGGGCACGAGGTATATAGGATAAGAGACAGATCTGGAGGAATTCTGGAGATGAAGGCCAGCAACTGCAGCCTCTTATTTTAGGCTCTCAGCTAGGTCTATTTAGGAGTTGGGGAGCGTTGTGGTCCAAATGCGGGTTGGAAAAGAATTTCCACACGTAAGGCAAAATGTAAAGAAGATAGAATTTATTAGAGGGAAGGGTCACTGCTGGAACAGCGGGCCGACTTCCTAGTAGTCTGGGAGAGTCCAGCCCGAACATGTGCTATATTGATCACTTTTTATAGCCAGAAAACAAAAGAATGGTCCGAGGTGAAAATTTCGACTGAGTGGTCGAGGCACATATACCTTCCTTCTATAGGGTTGGAGTGGGACAGGACATATGCCTTTCCTTATTCGGGACGGGTCCCGTTGCCCAGGTGGGCGTCGCCCAGGTGGGCACAGGGATTTCTTAACCATCGTCCTTTGTCCTTGAAGCACCATTGTCCTTGGAGCACCACAGGGCGGAGGCAGGCTGCTCGTTATTTTTTTATCCCGTCCTTTTTTGACGTTGACCCCATTCTTGACGTTGTTCCCCATACTGGACATGGCTATTATTTTGATCGGGGTGTTCTGTTATTCAACATGGAAGCAATATGTCACATTGTACCTCGTTTAAAATTTTGTGACTGTGTCAGTTGTTTCCTATGCAATATAGTCTGGCTGGATATATGTCCTTCAACCATCTTGGGAAATTCCTCACCTTCCTGTCATCAGTCCGATTCTCAAGAAAACTCCGAGCCTCATTTGTAATCAAATTCTGTGTGATTGTATGTAGTGGGTTTATTTATAGGACTACACAACTTTTTTGTTCAGTTTTTTAAATGTATTCTGAAATTATCTATATATTCATACTTCATTAGTAATAATGAAATCATTATTAGCTCTTAGGGCCTTTAACCCAGTATCTCACAAAATGTTTCTTTGTTAAGCACTCATTCTAACCGGATAGGGCACACATGGCTCTTCTGCCTAAAGTCTATGGATTTTCGAGACTTCTAGTTTCTGTATTAGTAAGTATGTTTAGTATTATAGATACAAAATATCTAAAAGGCAGATAACAGTTATATGGCTCTTTTTGTTTATCATAATTTTAAATGGCTCAAACGCCACATATCTCTGAGCACCACTGATTTAACACATTATTTTCTTTATGTATTGGGTATTAATTAAATCACAAAGGCATAACTTTGCATAGTGTAAAATATGTTTTACAAAAGCTTTGTATGAGTCAAATTTTTCTAGATTGATTTATTTTAGATGTGCTAGTTTAATATTTTTTTTAAATCATATTTTGAAATGAATCCTTCTAAAGTATAAAGTTTCATCCCTAATTTACTGGCTTTGTAAGCGAGTAGTTCATATAGTATATCCTATCATTATTTCATTTTGTTGTGGAATCTTCATTCTGAGGAACCTATAGTGCTTCATATTTATTATATCATATACAATTCCATCTTCTCTGTAAAATATGAACCAGTTTGAAGATAGGGAAACTCATGCAGAGTGAAGAGAGGTACCATGCCCCAAATTATGAAGGTCAAGACAGAGCTGGAGCTGGAAACTGACCGTTTAGTCCTATGTCATAGTCCATTACCAGCAATAACTAATAATAGAATACTTTGCCATCTTTGTTTGGATTTTTTAGCGTGTTCCTGAGTTTTTCGCTAGGTTGTCAGTTCTACGATTTATTTCTCAAGGTCAGAATACTGTATAGTTGTCTAATTTATATTTTAAATTCATTTAGCAAGGATCTAATTCTGTATTCTATCTATAATCTTAGCGCAATGCAACAAATACTAAATAACAAAAACATAGGTTTTGATTTCTTTTCTTTCTGAAGGACAGAAAGGATTAAAACATCAGTTGGCCTGGTTTCAATCACCCGTACCACCACAGGCCCATGGGGATTCTGTGAATCATGAACTGAATTCACATTTAGTCACTGATATGCCAAGGGACAAATGTCTCATCCAAATAGGATTTTAAAACTGTTAGATGATTTTCTAACTATTGATGTAAATTCAAGGAAGCCTTTACATACATTTATTAATTATTTACTAGAAATGGGCAATACTCAACTTAGGTTGAGTTATATTTTAAATGAAAATAAATTCATTTTTTTGTAAAAAGATTTCTTTTAAGTATACATTATTCCAAGCAAAGTCAATATATAATAATTTGGAAGTACAAAACAGAAAAATTAAAGGTCAGTATTTTGGGTGACAATTTAATTCTTTGCTTCACAAAAGTATTCACAGGATATACATCAAATAGCAAGTTCCCATTGCATTTAAATAATTGCTGATCTTACAGTTGTATGTATACAAAACTCCCAAGGCACAAATGTCTAAGTGAAAGAAAACACACCTATAAAATTTTATCAATTCAGAGACTGTAATCATTGGTATCTAATTACTCTGTTACCACCAGCACCTTATACTCACTGTTTTCAAAAGCTTTTGTTGCATTTTCCTGCATTCACATCCCAGCCCAAGCTCTTCCCTTTGCTTACAAATGCTTTGCCCCCAAATAACTTAAAACATTCTACCTATCTGAAATGGAAAATGGTAATGGTAGTATCTGTCCAGTAGTTTTGCCCATCTTTCTGTTCTTTCTGTTGCTTTTTTGGGAGAAGCCACAGCTCCTCAGCTCTACCTGATCTGGTGGAATTGTCACTCATGGTGCCTGACCCCTCCCTACTTCCTCCAGTGGTGGGCATGTGACCTGCTGGCCACAGCAATTGGTCTAGGATGACAGGTGCCAAAGCATAGCAAATGAGAAGCTTCACTGATTTTTAAAAATGGTTATTGGGAAACAAAAGGGCCTGGATTGTCAGCCCTAAATATGTAAATTTCTGTCTTCAACAGTCATCTTTGTAGAGAACTTGACTGTAGTAAGGTCAACACAGAGAGGGAAGCTAAGTCTGACATCGTCATGTGAGCTCCTGGGTCTACCTTGCCTAAAGCAAGACATCCTTATTACAGAAGGTAATAAACGGCCTTTTCTTTTTCTTTTTTTTTTTTTTTACCATAACGTATTTTATTTTATAGATCTTTATTGGAGTATAACTGCTTCACAATACTGTGCTAACCTCTGTCTCACAACAAAGGGAATCAGCCACATGCACACATAAATCCCCATATCTCCTCTCCCTTGAGCCTCCCTCCCACCCTCCCTATCCCACTCCTCTAGGTCCTCGCAAAGCACCGCGTTGATCTCCCTGTGATATGCAGCTGCTTACCACTAGCTATGTATTTTACATTTGGTAGTATATATATGTCAATGCTACTCTCACTTCGCTCCAGCTTCCCCCTCCCCTCCGTGTCATCAAGTTCATTCTCTATGTCTACGTCTTTATTCCTGCCCTGCCACTAGGTTCATCAGTACCTTTTTTCTTTTTTTTTTAGATTCCATATATATGTGTGAGCATACGGTATTCATTTTTCTCCTTCTGACTTACTTCACTGTGTATGACAGACTCTAGGTCCATCCACCTCACTACAAATAACTCAGTTTCATTTCTTTTTACGGCTGAGTAATATTCCATTGTATATATGTGCCACATCTTCTTTATCCATTCATCTGTTGATGGACATTTAGGTTGCTTCCATGACCTGGCTATTGTAAATAGTGCTGCAATGAACATTGTGGTACATGTCACTTTTTGAATTATGGTTTTCTCAGGGTATATGCCTAGTAGTGGGATTGCTGGGTCATATGCTAGTTCTATTTTTATTTTTTTAAGGAACCTCCATACTGTTCTCCATAGTGGTTGTATCAATTTACATACCCACCAACAGTGCAGGAGGGTTCCCTTTTCACCACACCCTTTCTAGCATTTATTGTTTCTAGATTTTTTGATAATGGCCATTCGGACTGGTGTGAGGTGATACCTCATTGTAGTTTTGATTTGCATTTCTCTAATAATTAGTGATGTTGAGCATCTCTTCATGTGCCTCTTGGCCCTCTGTATGTCTTCTTTTTTTTTTTTTAACATCTTTATTGGAGTATAACTGTTTTACAATGCTGTGTTAGTTTCTGCTTCATAACAAAATGAATCAGCTCTACATATACATATAGCCCCATATCTCCTCCCTCTTGCATCTCCCTCCACCCTCCCTAACCCACGCCTCTAGGTGGACACAAAGCACTGAGCTGATCTCACTGTGCTGTGTGGCTGCTTCCCACTACCTATCTATTTTACATTTGGTAGTGTATATATGTCCATGCTACTCTCTCACTTTGTCCCAGCTTATCCTTCCCCCTCCCTGTGTCCTCAAGTCCATTCTCTACATCTGCATCTTTATTCCTGTCCTGCCCCTAGGTTCTACAGAACCATTTTTTTTTTTTAGATTCCATATATATGTGTTAGCATATGGTATTTGTCTTTCTCTCTCTGACTTACTTCACTCTGTATGACTGTCTCTAGGTCCATCCACCTCACTACAAATAACTCAATTCCATTTATTTTTATGGCTGGGTAGTATTCCATTATATATATGTGCCACATCTTCTTTATCCATTCATCTGTCAATGGACACTTAGGTTGCTTCCATGTCCTGGCTATTGTAAATAGAACTGCAGTGAACATTGTGGTACATGACTCTTCTTGAATTATGGTTTTCTCAGGGTATATGCCCAGTAGTGGGATTGCTGGTTCATATGGTAATTCTATTTCTAGATTTCTAGGTTCCTTAAAGGAGCCTCCATACTGTTCTCCATATCGACTGTATCAATTTACATTCCCACTAAAAGTGCAGGAGGGTTCCCTTTTCTCCACACCCTCTCCAGCATTTATTGTGTGTAGATTTTTTGATGATAGCCATTCTGGGGTTTCCCTGGTGGTGCAGTGGTTGAGAGTCCACCTGCCGATGCAGGGGACACGGGTTTGTGCCCAGTCTGGGAAGATCCCACATGCCGCGGAGCGGCTGGGCCCGTGAGCCATGGCCGCTGAGCCTCCGCGTCCAGAGCCTGTGCTCCACAATGGGAGAGGCCACAACAGTGAGAGGCCCGCGTACCGCAAAAAAAAAAAAAAAAAAGCCATTCTGACTGGTGTGAGGTGATACCTCATTGTGGTTTTGATTTGCATTTCTCAAATGATTAATGATGTTGAGCATCCTTTCATGTGTTTGTTGGCAATCTGTATATCTTCTTTGGAGAAATGTCTATTTAGGTCTTCTGCCCATTTTGGGATGGGGTAGTTTGTTTTTTTCATATTGAGCTGCATGAGCTGCTTATAAATATTTGAGATTAATCCTTTGTCAGTTGCTTCATTTGCAAATATTTTCTCCCATTCTGAGGGTTGTCTTTTTGTCTGCTTTATGGTTTCTTTTGCTGTGCAAAAGCTTTTAAGTTTCATTAGGTCCCATTTGTTTATTTTTGTTTTTATTTCCATTTCTCTAGGAGGTGGGTCAAAAAGGATCTGGCTGTGATTTATGTCATAGAGTGTTCTGCCTATATTTTCCTCCAAGAGTTTTATAGTGTCTGGCCTTACATTTAGGTCTTTAATCTATTTTGAGTTTATTTTTGTGTATGGTAGGGAGTGTTCTAATTTCATTCTTTTACATGTAGCTGTCCAGTTTTCCCAGCACCGCTTATTGAAGAGGCTCTCTTTTCTCCAATGTATATTCTTGCCTCCTTTATCAAAAATAAGGTGACCATATGTGTGTGGGTTTATCTCTGGGATTCCTGTGCTGTTCCATTGATCTATGTTTCTGTTTTTGTGCCAGTACCATACTGTCTTGATTACTGTAACTTTGTAGTATAGTCTGAAGTCAGGGAGCCTGATTCCTCCAGCTCTGTTTTTCTTTCTCAAGATGTCCTTGGCTATTCGGGGTCTTTTGTGCTTCCATACAAATTGTGAAATTTTTTGTTCTAGTTCTGTGAAGAATGCCATTGGTAATTTGATTGGTATTGCATTGAATCTGTAGATTGCTTTGGGTAAAATTCAAGCTACTTGGAATTTTACTTGTTACCTCTAACCAACAGGGGACTAATACACTTCTCTTTATTTCTAGCCAAAATCTCATTTCCTCTAAGAATACTTTCTTGCTCCCTTGGTTGGAATGAACCTCTCCCTCTGCTATGCTTCCACGACTCTTGCTCTGATTACCCAATGCTTACATTGAAGTCTATTTTAAACATATGAGTTATTTATTAATTTATCTGTCTTTATGTAAAAACTGTGAGTCCCTCCAGGACATTGTCTTTGTGAGTTATTTGAATACCCCCCTGTGTCTAATACAGTGCAAGGCTCACACGTAGCACTCAATAAAAGTTTGACAGTTTGAATTGAATTGAATCACTATAATTCAAATGATCTATTTTGTCTGTGGGAGCCATCAATAAACGTTCTTGTTCTTTACTGGGCTCTGAATAGCAAGAATGAGAGATCAAAAGTGGTTTAAAGAAAAAAATCAAAATCATCTAATTTCGTTGTTCAGAATATCACATTAAGTGGATATTTGATAATTTTCTGCTTAATTTTATCCACAAAAACAAACTGTTGTTCTCAGTTTGGCTGTTAGTATACCAAAGATTTGCTGACAAAGGCTCCACTTCCCCTTTCGTTTACACTTGGGAAACCCCTGTTTACTGTGTTCTGCTTAATGAGCCTTGGGACACTCATCCTAAACCTAGTCACAGACGGGAATCACCAAATATTCTTAGGTATTGTGCAGACCCCAACCACAAACACCTTTAAAAGTGGACATTGAAAAGAAATTGAGAAACAAACTGTTTAAAAAAAATAAGCTATTGGGCTTCCCTGGTGGTGCAGTGGTTGAGAGTCCGCCTGCCAATGCAGGGGACACGGGTTCGTGCCCTGGTCCGGGAAGATCCCACATGCCGCGGAGCCGCTGGGTCCGTGAGCCATGGCCACTGAGCCTGTACGTCTGGAGCCTGTGCTCTGCAGCAGGAGAGGCTACAACAGTGAGAGGCCCACGTACCACAAAAAAAAAAAAAAAAAAAAGCTGTTTTCATAAAACTAGTTCATGTTTATTGTACAAAATTAAAGATAGGTAGCTAAGTAAAAGAAAGAAAATACAATTGATATTATTCTACCACACAGAAATAACCATTGATATTGTGAGGTATGTCCTCCTTAATTGTTGTTCTCTGTGTGTGTGTGCATCTGTACAACAGATTTATATACTTCAAATAATGTTTTAAAATTTTTGTTTTTTTAACTTAGCATAACATGAACATCTTTTCATGTAATTAATTTTCCACAGTTGCAACATTTTAAGTGTCAATATTATGTGGAAATACTGTAGTCTAATTAACCAGTCATTCAATATTTGAAATCTAGATAAATTGCCATTTTCACTATTATAAGCAGCTCTCCTGGCTAAAACCTGTTCACACCTATGATTATTTACTTATGAAATTAGGAAATAAGTGTAATTGTTGAGCTAAAGTTATTAATGTTTCTTAAGGCTTTTAACAAGTCTTGGTAAATTATAGCAGCAATTGCAAAGATTTTCTTCGAATAGCCAATGGATTAAAAACCCCCAGCTGGATATTACTACCCTGACCTCAATTTGGAAGTATATTTTTAAGCTTCTAATTTGATGATCAAAATCACAGAGCAGGGCTTCCCTGGTGGCGCAGTGGTTGGGAGTCCGCCTGCCGATGCAGGGGACACGGGTTCGTGCCCCGGTCTGGGAGGATCCCACGTGCCGCGGAGCGGCTGGGCCCGTGAGCCATGGCCACTGGGCCTGTACGTCCGGAGCCTGTGCTCCGCAGCGGGGGAGGTCACAACGGTGGGAGGCCCGCATACCGCAAAAAAAAAAAAAAAAAAAAAAATCACAGAGCTTTAATGTTCCAGACATATATACAACAACTGTAGAAGAAGGAAGAAAATAAATAACATTGCTTTTGAGGACCATGGTGATTCCCACCAACCAAACTCTTCTCTGGAAATTGTTTCTAAAAAAGACTTCAGTATTTCTATTCGGTGTTTTGGCAGTAAGTCTAGACTCAATTTTGGACCCTTTATTAGAATTCATATAGAGGAAATCCACCTTGGACATCATCTGACTCATTCTAACAAAACCTGGGTCCCATCTATCCTTTCTCTATGGCACTTCCATGCACAGCATTATGGTGAGACCTGGATGTATTCACTAAATTAGTTTGCTCCATTATTAATGTTGAAACCTAAAAGAGCAATGATATTAAGATTTTAACTGTAACAAGTAAGGTGAGAGTGGAGGAAAGGTGAAAATGTATTAAAAAGAAAAACAAAAAAAACCAACCCCGGGCTTCCCTGGTGGCGCAGTGGTTGAGAGTCTGCCTGCCGATGCAGGGGATGCGGGTTTGTACCCCGGTCCAGGAAGATCCCACATGCTGCGGAACAGCTAGGCCCGTGAGCCATGGCTGCTAAGCCCGTGCTTCCGGAGCCTGTGCTCCGCAACGGGAGAGGCTACAACAGTGAGAGGCCCGTGTACCACAAAAACAACAACAACAACAACAAAAACAACCCTAAGAAGTGGGGACCCAATGGGTATGTTATGAGAGTGAAGAACCAGTTCTAGTTTTATTTTTTAGTGAGGCAACTGAGGAGAGGATGGCTTGTGAGACAGAAATTGCAGCAAGTGGGAAAAGAGGATGTTGGCAGAAGGCCCTGGCACCCACAGGGCTAGGATAATTATCTAATTACGATGGCATTCACTCAGACAGTTGGCTTCTAGATTACAAAGCTTTTCAGGGTAAACTAGCCATTATTTCATCAGTTTTCTCTAAACTACTGATTTGTCTGTGTGAAATTTCCTGCTGTGAAACTAGATTCTAAACTGGCTAATTGAGTCAAACTGCAAGTTGTATCAATATCACAGCTAGACAGCAAGTCTTTTAACCAATCATGCAGCTAAATGCCCAAGTAGGGGGAACTGTCAAGATGGCGGAGGAGTAAGGCGTGGAGATCACCTTCTTCCCCACAAATACATCAAAAATACATCTACATATGGAACAACTCCTACAGAACACCTACTGAACGCTGGCAGAAGACCTCAGACTTCCCAAAAGGCAGGAAACTCCCCACATACCTGGGTAGGGCAAAAGAAAAAAGAAAAAACAGAGACAAAAGAATAGGATGGGACCTGCACCTCTGGGAGGGAGCTGTGAAGGAGGAAAAGTTTCCACACACTAGGAAGCCCCTTCACTGGCAGAGACAGGCAGTGGGCGGCAGGGGGGAAGCTTCGGAGTCACAGAGGAGAGCACGATAACAGGGGTGTAGAGGTCAAAGCAGAGAGATTCCCACAAAGAGGATCGGTGCCAACCAGCACTCACCAGCCTGAGGCTTGTCTGCTCACCCCCCGGGGAGGGTGGAGGCTGGGAGCTGAGGCTCGGTCTTCAGAGGTCAGATCCCAGGGAGCAGACTGGGGTTGGCGGCGTGAACACATCCTGAAGGGGGCTAGTGCACCACAGCTAGCTGGGAGGGAGTCCGGGAAAAAGACTGGACCTGCCTAAGAGGTAAGAGGCCATTGTTTCACTGTGTGCAAAGAAAGGGGATTCCTTCCTCATCTGCCCATAGAAGGCAGAGCACTGCCTACATGAGCTCCAGAGACAGGTGTGAGCCACGGCTATCAGCTCAGACCCCAGAGACGGGCATGATACACTAACGCTGTTGCTGCAGCCACCAAGAATCCTGTGTGCAAACACAGGTCACTATCCACACCACCCCTCCCAGGAGCCTGTGCAGCCTGCCAGTGCCACGGTCCCATGATCCAGGGACAAGTTGCCTGGGGGAACACACGGTGCACCTCAGGCTGTTGCAATGTCACATTGGCCTCTGCTGCCACAGGCTCGCCCTGCATTCCAATTATAGCTACATTATCCCTCCCTCCCCCCAGCATGAGTGATCCAGAGCCCCCTAATCAGCCACTGCTTTAACCCCGTCCTGTCTGGGTGGGAACAGATGCCTGAGGGCGACCTACACGCAGAGGTGCGGTCATAACCAGATATGAAACCCAAGAGCTGTGCGAACAAAGAAGAGAAAGGGAAATTTCTCCATGCACCCTCAGGAGCAGTGGATTAAATCCTCACAATCAATTTGGTGTACCCTGCATCTGTGGAATACCTGGATAGAAAACAAATCATCCCAAAATTGAAGTGGTGGATTTTGGGAGCAACTGTAGACTTGGGGTTTTCTGTCTGTGACTGATTGGTTTCTGATTTTTATGTTTAACTTAGTATGGTTTTAAGCGCTTGTTATCATTGGTGGATTTGTTTATTGGTTTGGTTGCTCTCTTCTTATTATACATTAAAATTTTTTAAATTTATATTTATTTATTTTCTTTCTTTTTTCTTCCTTTTCTTCTGAGCCGTGTGGCTCACAGGGTCTTGGTGCTCTGGCCTGGTGTCAGGCCTGAGCCTCTGAGGCAGGAGAGCCGACTTCAGGACACTGGTCCACCAGAGAACTACGGCTCAACATATATCAATCAGTAAGACCTCTCCCAGAGATCTCTGTCTCAATGCTAAGACCCAGCTCCACCCAACAGCCAGCAACCTACAGTGATGGACACCCTATGCCAAACAACTAGTAAGACAGGAACACAACCACATCCCTTAGCAGAGAGGCTGCCTAAAATTATAATAATGTCACAGACACCCCAAAACACACCACAGGATGCAGTCTTGACCACCAGAAAGACAAGATCCAGCCTCATCCACCAGAACACAAGCACCAGTCCCCTCCACCAGGAAGCCTACACAACCCACTGAACCAACCTTATCCACTGGGGGCAGACACAGAGAACAGCAGGAACTACAAACCTGCAGTCTGTGAAAAGGAGACTCCAAACAGTAAGTTAAGCAAAATGAGAAGACAGAGAAACACACAGAAAATGAAGGAGCAAGGTAAAACCCCACCAGACCAAACAAATAAAGAGGAAATAGGCAGTCTACCTGAAAAAGAATTCAGAGTATGATAATAAAGATGACCCAAAATCTTAGAAGAAGAATGAAGAAGATACAAGAAACGTTTAACAAGGACCTAGAAGAACTAAAGAGCAAACAAACAATGATGAACAACACAATAAATGAAACGAAAAATTCCTTAGAAGGAATCAACAGAAGAATAACTGAGGCAAAAGAACAGGTAAGTGACATGGAAGATAAAATATTGGAAATAACTGTTGCAGAGCAGAATAAAGAAAAAAGAATGAAAAGAACTGAGGACAGCCACAGAGACTCTGGGGCAAAATTAAATGCAGCAACATTCGAATTATAGGGGTCCCAGAAGAAGAAGAGAAAAAGAAAGGGACTAAGAAAATATTTGAAGAGATTATACTTGAAAACTTCCCTAACATGGGAAATGAAATAGTCAATCAAGTCCAGGAAGCACAGAGAGTCCCATACAGGACAAATCCAAGGAGAAACATGCAAGACACATATTAATTAAACTACCAAAAGTTAAATACAAGGAAAAAATATTAAAAGCAGCAAGGGAAAAACAACAAATAACATGCAAGGGAATCACCATAAAGTTAACAGCTGATTTTTCAGCAGAAACTCTGCAGGCCAGAAGGGAGTGGCAGGACATATTTAAAGCGATGAAAGGAAAAAACCTACAACCAATATTACGCTACCCAGCAAGGATCTCATTCAGATTCGACAGAGAAATTGAAACCTTTACAGACAAGCAAAAGCTAAGAGAATTCAGCACCACCAAACCAGCTTTACAGCAAATGCTAAAGGACCTTCTCTATGTAGGAAACACAAAAGAAGGAAAAGACCTACAAAAACAAACCCAAAACAGTTAAGAAAATGGAAATAGGAACATACATATCAATAATTACCTTAAATGTACATGGATTAAATGTTCCAACCAAAAGACATAGACTGGCTGAATGGATACAAAAACAAGACCTGCGGCTTCCCTGGTGGCGCAGTGGTTGAGAGTCTGCCTGCTGATGCAGGGGACACGGGTTCTTGCCCCAGTCTGGGAAGATCCCACATGCCGTGGAGCGGCTAGGTCCGTGAGCCATGGCCGCTGAGCCTGCACGTCTGGAGCCTGTGCTCTGCAATGGGAGAGGCCACAACAGTGAGAGGCCCACATACCACACCCACACAAAAAAAAGACCCGTATATATGCTGTCTACAAGAGAGCCACTTTGACGTAGGGACACACACAGACTGAGAGTGAGGGCATGGAAAAAGATATTCCGTGCAAAAGGTAATAAGATAAAGCTGGAGTAGCAATTCTCATATCAGACAAAATAGATTTAAAATAAACACTATTACAAGAGGCAAAAATGGACACTACATAATGATCAAGGGACCAGTCCAGGAAGAAGATATAAGAATTGTAAATATTTATGCACCCAACATAGGAGCACCTCAATACATAAGGTAAATGCTAACAGCCATAAAACGGGAAATCCACAATAACACAATCATAGTAGGGGACTTTAACACCCCACTTTCACCAATGGACAGATCATCCAAAATGAAAATAAATAAGGAAACACAAGCTTTAAATGATATATTAAACAAGATGGACTTAATTGATATTTATAGGACATTCCATCCAAAAACAACAGAATACACTTTCTTCTCAAGTGCTCATGGAACATTCTCCAGGATACATCATGTCTTGGGTCACAAATCAAGCCCTGGTAAATTTAAGAAAATTGAAATCATATCAAGTATGTTTTCCAGCCACAATGCTGTGAGACTATATATCAATAACAGGAAAAACTCTGTAAAAAATACAAACACATGGAGGCTAAACAATACACTACTAAATAACTAAGAGATCACTGAAGAAATCAAAGAGTAAATCAAAAAATATCTAGAAACAAATGACAATGAAAACACGATGACCCAAAGCCTATGGGATGCAGCAAAAACAGTTCTAAGAGGGAAGTTTATAGCAATACAATCCTACATCATGAAACAAGAAAAATCTTAAATAAACAATCTAACTTTACACCTAAAACAATTAGAGAAAGAAGAACAAAATACCCAAAGTTAGCAGAAGGAAAGAAATCAAAAAGGTCAATCAGAAATAAATGAGAAAGAAATGAAGAAAACAATAACAAAGATCAGTAAAACTAAAAGCTGGTCTATGAGAAGATAAATAAAATTGCTAAACCACTAGCCAGACTAGTGGTTTAGCAAGGTGAAGTAACAACTGACACTGCAGAAATACAAAGGATCATAAGAGATTACTACAAGCAACTATATTCCAACAAAATGGACAACCTGGAAGAAATGGACAAATTCTTACACAAGCACAACCTTCCGAGTCTGAACCAGGAAGAAACAGAAAATAAAAACAGACCAATCACAAGCACTGAAATTGAAAGTATGATTAAAAATCTTCCAACAAACAAAAACCCAGGACCAGATGGCTTCACAGGCTAATTCTATCAAACATTTAGAGAAGAGCGAACACGCATCCTTCTCAAACTCTTCCAAAATATAGCAGAGAGAGGAGCACTCCCAAACTCATTCTACAAGGCCACCATCACCCTGATACTGAAACCACACAAAGATGTCACAAAAAAAGAATACTATAGGCCAATATCACTGATGAACATAGATGCAAAATTCCTCAACAAAATACAAGCAAACAGAATCCAACAGCACATTAAATGGATCATACACCATGATCAAGTGGGGTTTATCCCAGGAATACAAGGATTCTTCAATATACACAAATCAATCAATGTGATACACCATATTAACAAGGATAGGATAAAAACCTAAACCTATCCTGAACGATAAAAACCACATGATAATCTCAATAGATGCAGAAAAATCTTTCGACAAAATTCAGTACGCATTTATGATAAAATCTCTCCAGAAACTTACTTATGATAAACTTATGATAAAACCTTATGATAAACTTATGATAAAAACTTATGATAAACATGATAAAAACTCTGAGGGAACTTATCTCAACATAATAAAGGCCATATATGACACACCCACAGCCAACATCATTCTCAATGGTGAAAAACTGAAACCATTTCCTGTAAAATCAGGAACAAGACAAGGTTGACCCTCTCTCACCACTGTTATTCAACACAGTTTTGGAAGTTTTAGCCACAGCAGTTAGAGAAGAAAAAGAAATAAAAGAAATCCAAATCAGAAAAGAAGAAGTAAAACTGTCACTGTTTGCAGATGACATGATACTATACATAGAGAATCCTAAAGATTCTACCAGCATACTACTAGAGCTAATCAATGTATTTGGTAAAGTAGCAGGATACAAAATTAATGCACAGAAATCTCTTCCATTCCTATACACTAATGATGAAGAAGCTGAAAGAGAAATTAAGGAAACTCTCCTATTTACCATTGCAACAAATAGAATAAAATATCTAGGAATAAACCTACCTAAGGACACAAAAGACCTGTATGCAGAAAATTATAAGACACTGATGAAAGGAATTAAAGATGATCAAAACAGATGGAGAGATACACCATGTTCTTGGATTGGAAGAATCAATATTGTGAAAATGATACTACCCAAAGCAATCTACAGATACAATGCAATCCCTATCAAACTACCAATGGCATTTTTCACAGAACTAGAACAAGAAATTTCACAGTATGTATGGAAACACAAAAGACCCTGAATAGCCTAAGCAATCTTGAGAAAGAAAAATGGAGCTGGAGGAATCAGGCTCCCTGACTTCAGACTATACTACAAAGTTACAGTAATTAAGACAGTATGGTACTGGCATAAAAACAGAAATATAGATCAATGGAACAGGATAGAAAGCCCAGAGATAAACCCACGCCCATTTGGTCACCTTATCTGTGATAAAGGAGGCAAGAATATACATTGGAGAAAAGAGAGCCTCTTCAGTAAGTGGTGCTGGGGAAACTGGACAGCTACATGTAAAAGAATGAAATTAGAACACTCCCTAACACCATACACAAAAATAAGCTCAAAATGGATTAAAGATCTAAATGTAAGGCCAGAAACTATCAAACTCTTAGAGGAAAACATAGGCAGAACACTCTATGACATAAATCACAGCCAGATCCTTTTTGACCCACCTCCTAGAGAAATGGAAATAAGAACAAAAATAAACAAATGGCACCTAATAAACTTAAAAGCTTTTGTGCATCAAAGGAAACCATAAATAAGATGAAAAGACAACCCTCAGAATGGGAGAAAATATTTGAAACAACTGACAAAGGATTAATCTCAAAAATTTACAAGCAGCTCATGCAGCTTAATAAGAAAAAAATGAACAACCCAATCCAAAAATGGGCAGAAGACCTAAATAGAAATTTCTCCAAAGAAGATATATAGATTTCCAACAAACACATGAAAGGATACTCAACATCACTAATCATTAGAGAAATGCAAATCAAAACTACAATGAGGTATCACCTCACACCAGTCAGAATGGCCATCATCAAAAAATCTATAAACAATAAACGCTGGAGAAGGTTTGGAGAAAAGTGAACCCCCTTGCACTCTTGGTGAGAATTTAAATTGATACAGCCACTATGGAGAACAGTATGGAGGTTCCTTTAAAAACTAAAAATAGAACTACCATATGACCCAGCAATCCTAGTACTGGGCATATTCCCTGAGAAAACCATAATTCAAAAAGAGATATGTACCACAATGTTTATTGCAGCACTGTTTACTATAGCCAGGACATGGAAGCAACCTAAATGTCCATTGACAGATGAATGGATAAAGAAGGTATGGCACATTTATACAATGGAACATTACTCAGCCATAAAAGGAAATGAAATTGATTTATTTGTATTTTGGTGGATGGACCTAGAGTCTGTCATACAGAGTAAAGTAAGTCAGACAGAGAGAATCAAATACAGTACGCTAACACATATATATGGAATCTCAAAAAAAATGGTATGTGTTGAATCTAGGAGCAGGACAGGAATAAAGATGCACACATAGAGAATGGACTTGAGGACATGGGGTGGGGGAAGGGTAAGTTGGGACGAAGTGAGAGAGTGGCATGGATATATATACACTACCAATTGTAAAATAGCTAGTGGGAAGCAGCTGCATAGCACAGGGAGATTAGCTCGGTGCTTTGTGACCACCTAGAAGGGGTGGGATAGGGAGGATGGGAGGGAGACAAGAGTGAGGAGATACGGGGATATATGTGTATATATAGGTGATTCACTTTGTTATACAGCAGAAACTAACACAACATTATAAAGCAATTATATTAACATTTTTTAATAAAGATGTTAAAAAAAAATGGAAGGCAAGCTAACAACAACAAACAATTCCCAAGTTACCTGATACCTGCCTGGAAACGTTCCAGGCCAGAAGACATTTATGTGGACAGGCCTGTATCAGTGCAGGGATGTCCATCTCTTTACAGAACGTAAGGCTAGGACCCTGGGACAGACTTCTCAGCATGAGAAAGAGGAGGAACAGAGTCAAGAGAGGTGAGTGAAGGCCAGACCAGAGACTGTGGTCAAATCTGATAACTTCCGGAGGCCTCTGAGAAAGGAAGAGGATTGAGAAGTTCATCCCAAACTTTCTTTTGACTAATAATAGAAAAGGAAGGTGCTTATATTGATATCCTCGGATAAAAGGTAGAGAGTAGACCAAGGGTCCCTGCTTTGTTTTTCTTATCTGCCTTAACTCGCAGACAGGCAGGAAAGAGTTCCTTGGTGGTGGTTGGAGGTGGTCTTTGGGCTCCCTGTCCTTTCCTACTTAGAATTTTATATGAAATTCTCAGCAGACAAATAGTACTGGTAAGAATAGCCCATCTGAATTGAAGATTCAGTAGGTTTTGTGACCCTTTAGAAATTCTTTTAGAATAAACCCTGAGTTACATTGTGGAAACACAGGAAAAAATAATTTGGAAACTGTTTGAAACAACCAATGAGATTATAAGTAAAATATGTAAATTTTTTATGCACCCAAGTCAGCCACAATATTATATTTAAGGGCTCTGGCTGAGCACAATAACTGGGGTAAACATTTTTGTGCTTTGATCACTTGAGTATTTATTGTGTGTGTGTATTACTCATGTGTGTTTATCCTTTTTCTCCCTGCATACTCAGACTCAGAGCTTATGAGGTATAAGAACAAACCAGCCCAAACCAACCAACAAACCAAACAAAACTGTTATCGTTTTCAACAGAACATCTATTTCCTTCAGATATAATATCTGAAAAAAAATAGTGATATTGGAAAGAACTGGCTCAACATTTACCAATTCTATTTTTTTTAAATTTTATTTATTTATTTTATTTTTGGCTGCATTGGGTCTTCATTGCTGCTCATGGGCTTTCTCTAGTTACAGTGATCAGGGGCTACTCTTTGTTGCGGTGTGCGGGCCTCTCATTGTGGTGGTTTCTCTTGTTGTGGAGCCCGGGCTCTAGGCACATGGGCTTCAGTAATTGTAGCATGTGGGCTCAGTAGTTGCAGCTCACGGGCTCCAGAGCACAGGCTCAGCATCTGTGGCACACGGGCACAGCTGCTCTGCAGCATGTGGGATCTTTCCAGACCAGGCCTCGAACCCACGTCCCCTGCATTGGCAGGTGGGCTCTCAACCACTGCATCACCAGGGAAGCCCTGGACTGAATTAAAAAAAAATTTTTGTTTTCCTCATTTACTAGTTTGGAAAATGTGTATTCTCTTTCTTTTCCTTTCTTTATCTTTTAGTAGTAGTTTTTTTTTAATTTTAATTTTTGAGTTTTATATATTTTTTTAATACAGCAGGTTCTTATTAGTCATCAATTTTATACACATCAGTGTATACATGTCAATCCCAATCGCCCAATTCATCACACCACCATCCCCGCCCCCGCTGCGGCTTCCCCCCTTGGTGTCCATACGTTTGTTCTCTACATCTGTGTCTCAACTTCTGCCCTGCACACTGGTTCATCTGTACCATTTTTCTAGGTTCCACATACATGCGTTAATATACGATATTTGTTTTTCTCTTTCTGACTTACTTCACTCTGTATGACAGTCTCTAGAACCATCCATGTCTCAACAAATGACCCATTTTAATTCCTTTTTATGGCTGAGTAATATTCCATTGTATATATGTACCACATCTTCTTTATCCATTTTTCTGTCGATGGGTATTTAGGTTGCTTGCATGACCTGGCTATTGTAAATAGTGCTGCAATGAACATTGGGGTGCATGTGTATTTTTGAATTGTGGTTTTCTCTGGGTATATGCCCAGGAGTGGGATTGCTGGATCATATGGTAATTCTATTTTTAGTTTTTTAAGGAACCTCAATACTGTTCTCCGTAGTGGCTGTATCAGTTTCCATTCCCACCAACAGTGCAAGAGGGTTCCCTTTTCTCCACACCCTCTCCAGCATTTGTTGTTTGTAGAGTTTCTGATGATGCCCATTCTAACTGGTGTGAAGTGAAACCTCATTGTAGTTTTGATTTGCATTTCTCTAATAATTAGTGATGTTGAGCAGCTTTTCATATACTTCTTGGCCATCTGTATGTCTTCTTTGGAGAAATATCTATTTAGGTCTTCTGCCCATCTTTGGATTGGGTTGTTCATGTTTTTAATATTGAGCTGCATGAGCTGTTTATATATTTTGGAGATTAATCCTTTGTCCATTGATTCATTTGCAAATATATTCTACCATTCTGAGGGTTGTCTATTCGTCTTGTTTATGGTTTCCTTTGCTGTGCAAAAGCTTTGAAGTTTCATTAGGTCCCATTTGTTTATTTTTGTTTTTATTTCCATTACTCTAGGAGGTGGATCAAAAAAGATCTTGCTGTGATTTATGTCAAGGAGTGTTCTTCCTATGTTTTCTCTAAGAGTTTTATGGTATCCAGTCTTAAATTTAAGTCTTGAATCCATTTTGAGTTTATTTTTGTGTATGGTGTTAGGGAGTGTTCTAATTTCATTCTTTTACATGTAGCTGTCCAGTTTTTCCAGCACCACTTATGGAAGAGACTGTCTTTTCTCCATTGTATATCCTTGCCTCCTTTGTCATAGATTAGTTGACCATAGGTGCATGGGTTTATCTCTGGTTGACCATAGGTGAATGGGTTTATCTCTGGGATTTCTATCTTGTTCCATTGATCTATGTTTCTGTTTTTGTGCCAGTACCATATTGTCTTAGTTACTGTAGCTTTGTACTATAGTCTGAAGCCAGGGGGTCTGATTCCTCCAGCTCCGTTTTTTTCCCTCAAGACTGCTTTGGCTATTCGGGGTCTTTTGTGTCTCCATACAAATTTTAAGATTTTTTGTTCTAGTTCTGTAAAAAATGCCATTGGTAATTTGATAGGGATTGCACTGAATCTATAGATTGCTTTGGGTAGTATAGACATTGATTCTTCCAATCCAAGAACATGGTATATCTCTCCATCTGTTGGTATCATCTTTAATTTCTTTCATCAGTGTCTTATAGTTTTCTGCATACAGGTCTTTTGTCTCCCTAGGTAGGTTTATTCCTAGGTATTTTATTGTTTTTGTTGCAGTGGTAAATGGGAGTGTTTCCTTAAATCTCTTTCAGATTCTTCATCATTAGTGTATAGGAATGCAAGAGATTACTGTGCATTAATTTTGTATCCTGCAACTTTACCAAATTCATTAATTAGCTCTAGTAGTATTCTAGTGGCATTTTTAGGATTCTGTATTTATAGTATCATGTCATCTGCAAACAGTGATAATTTTACTTCTTCTTTTCCAATTTTTATTCATTTTATTTCTTTCTCTTCTCTGATTGTCGTGGATAGGACTTCCAAAATTATGTTGAAAAATAGTGGTGAGAGTGGACATCCTTGTCTTGTTCCTGATCTTAGAGGAAATGCTTTCAGTTTTTCACCATTGAGAATGATATTTGCTGTGGGTTTCTCATATATGGCCTTTATTATGTTGAGGTTGGTTCCCTCTATGCCCACTTTCTGGAGAGTTTTTATCATAAGTGGATGTTGAATTTTGTCGAAAGCTGTTTCTGCATCTATTGAGATGATCATATGGTTTTTATTCTTCAAGTTGTTAATATGGTGTACCACATTGATTGATTTGCATATATTGGAGAATCCTTGCATCCCTGGGATAAATCCCACTTGATCGTGGTGTATGATCCTTTTAATGTGTTGTTGGATTCTGTTTGCTAGTATTTTCTTGAGGATTGTTGCATCTATATTCATCAGTGATATTGGTCCGTAATTTAATTTTTTTAATTATCTTTGTCTGGTTTTGGTAGCAGGGTGATGGTGGCCTCATTGAATGAGTTTGGCCGTGTTCCTTCCTCTGCAATTTTTGGAAGAGTTTGAGAAGGATGGCTGTTAGCTCTTCTCTAAATGTTTGATAGAATTCACCTCTGAAGCCATCTGGTCCTGGACTTTTGTTTGTTGGAATTTTTTTTTTTTTTTTTTTTTTTTTTTTTTTCGTACGTGGGCTTCTCACTGTTGTGGCCTCTCCCGTTGTGGAGCACAGGCTCCAAACACGCTGGCTCAGCGGCCATGGCTCATGGGCCCAGCCACTCCGTGGCATGTGGGATCCTCCCGTCCTGGGGCATGAACCCGTGTCCCCTGCATTGGCAGGTGGACTCTCAACAACTGCGCCACCAGGGAAGCCCTGTTGGAAGATTTTAAATCACAGTTTCAATTTCATTACTTGTGATTGGTCTGTTCATGATTTCTGTTTCTTCCTGGTTCAGTCTTGGAAGGTTATAACTTTCTAAGAATTTGTCCATTTCTTCCAGGTTGTCCATTTTATTGGTGTAGAGTTGCTTGTAGTAGTCTCTTAGGATACTTTGTATTTCTGTGGTGTGTTTTGTAACTTCTCCTTTTTCCTTTCTAATTTTATTGATTTGAGTCCTCTCCCTCTTTTTCTTGATGAGTCTGGCTAAAGGTTTATCAATTTTGTTTATCTTCTGAAAGAACCAACTTTTAGTTTTATTGATCTTGGCTATTGTTTTCTTTGTTTCTATTTCATTTATCTCTGCTCTGATCTTTATGATTTCTTTTCTTCTACTAACTTTGGCTTTTGTTTGTTCTTCTTTCTCTAGTTTCTTTAGGCATAAAGTTAGATTGTTTATTTGAGATTTTTCTTGTTTCTTGAGGTAAGATTTTATTGCTACAAACTTCCTTCTTAGAATTGCTTTTGCTGCATCCCATAGGTTTTGGATCATCAGGTTTATGTTGTCATTTGTCTCTAGGTATTTTTTGATTTCCTCCTTGATTTCTTACGATCTCTTGGTTATTTAGTAATGTATTGTTTAGCCTCCATGTGTTTGTGGTTTTTATCCCTGTAATTGATTTTTAATCTCATAGCATTGTGGTCGGAAAAGATGCTTGATATAATTTCAGTTTTCTTAAATTTACCAATGTTTGATTTGTTACCCAAGATGTGATCTATCCTGGAGAATGTTCTGTGCGCACTTGAGAAGAAAGTGTAATCTGTTGTTTTGGGATGGAATGTCCTTTAAATGTCAATTAAATCTATCTGGTCTATTGTGTCATTTAAAGCTTTTGTTTCCTTATTTTCATTTTGGATCATCTGTCCATTGGTGTAAGTGAGGTGTTAACGTACCCCACTATTATTGTGTTACTGTATATTTCCTCTTTCATAGCTGTTAGCAGTTGTGGTGCTTCTATGTTGGGTGCATATATATTTATAATCATTATATCTTCTTGTTGGATTGATCCCTTGATCATTATGTAGTGTCCTTCCTTGTCTCTTGTAACATTCTTTATTTTAAAGTCTATTTTATCTGATATGAGTATTGCTACTCCAGCTTTCTTTTGATTTCCATTTGCATGGAATATCTTTTTCCATCCCCTCACGTTCAGTTTGTATGTGTCTCTAGGTCTGAAGTGGGTCTCTTTTAGACAGCATATAGATGGGTCTTGTTTTTGTATCCATTCAGCAAGCCTGTGTCTTTTGGTTGGAGCATTTAATCCATTCACGTTTAAGGTAATTATCAGTATGTATGTTCCTATGACCATTTTCTTAATTGTTTTGGGTTTGTTTTTGTAGGTCCTTTTCTTCTCTTGTGTTTCCCACTTAGAGAAGTTCCTTTAGCATTTGTTGTAGAGCTGGTTTGGTGGTGCTGAATTCTTTTAGCTTTTGCTTGTCTGTAAAGCTTTTGATTTCTCCATCAAATCTGAATGAGATCCTTGCCGGGTAGAGTAATCTTGGTTGTACGTTCTTCCCTTTCATCACTTTAAGTATATCATGCCACTCCCTTCTGGCTTGGAGAGTTTCTGCTGAGAAATCAGCTGTTAACCTTATGGGAGTTCCCTTGTATGTCATTTGTCATTTTTCCCTTGCTACTTTCAATAAATTTTCTTTGTCTTTAATTTTTGCCAATTTGATTACTATGTGTCTCAGCATGTTTCTCCTTGGGTTTATCCTGTATGGGACTCGCTGCACTTCCTAGACTTGGGTGGCTATTTCCTTTCCCATGTTAGGGACGTTTTCGACTATAACCTCTTCACATATTTTCTCTGGCCCTTTCTCTGTCTCTCCTCCTTCTGGGACCCCTATAATGTGAATGTTGTTGCATTTAATGTTGTCCCAGAGGTCTCTTAGGCTGTCTTCATTTCTTTTCCTTCGTTTTTATTTATTCTGTTCCACAGCAGTGAATTCCTCCATTCTGTCTTCTAGGTCACTTATTCGTTCTTCTGCCTCAGTTATTCTGCTATTGATTCCTTCTAGTGTAGTTTTCATTTCAGTTATTGTATTGCTCATCTCTGTTCATTTGTTCTTTAATTCTTCTAGGTCTTTGTTAAACATTTTTTGCATCTTCTCGGTCTTTGCCTCCATCCTTTTGCCGAGGTCCTGGATCATCTTCACTAGCATTATTCTGAATTCTTTTTCTGGCAGGTTGCCTATCTCCACTTCATTTAGTTGTTTTCCTGGGATTTTATCTTGTTCCTTCATCTGGTACATAGCTCTTTTCCTTTTCATCTTGTCTATCTTTCTGTGAATGTGGTTTTTGTTACACAGGCTGCAGGATTGTAGTTCTTCTTGCTTCTTCTGTCTGCCCTCTTGTGGATGAGGCTATCTAAGAGGCTTGTGTAAGTTTTTCAACATTTACCAATTATTTTTCCACTTAATAACACAGTTGCAAAGTTCTAATTTTCAATAGCACAACCAAAGACTAGGAGCACCCCCTCAAGCAGTGTCTAACAGGAATTGGTAGATGAATACCCTGCACATGGGACAACTCTCAGGTGTGTTCTGTATAGCATCCTCATCCTCCCAGTGGGTTATGAGCCCCAGGTGGCCACAAAGGTAATCTGCTCACAAATATACCCTATCTTGTCTTCCTTTCCTTCTCTGTCCCATTTCCCCATTCCTTTAATGCTGTTCCAGGGGTCATCTCCCCAATAAATGACTTGCTCTAAAATCCTTCTACCTGGATCTTTTTCTGAGGGAACCCAGTGTAAGACAGAGTGAGGTAGCCAAGGAATATTTTCCTGAGTAAAGGCTTGAAGGTGGTGAAGGAGTAAGCCATGACATAAACTTGGGGAGGAACATTCAAGTCAAAAAAAAAAAAAAAAAAACCCAGCAAGAGCACAGGCTTGAAACAGTTGGTGTTCCTGGTTTGTTTAAGGTACACTGAGAAAGCCAGAATGTGGAAAAGGGTGAGGTCAGAGGGAATGAGGGACCAACTCATGTAGGACCTCACAGGTCACGTAAAAATGTTAGGTTTTGATCAGAGTGAGATGAGAAGAAATTTTGGTTGATTTTGAGTAGAAGAGGGACGTTATCTGACTGACATTTTAAAAAGAATCACTCTGGAGGCTTGGTTGTGACGAGGATGGAGAAGAGAGATGGGTCAGGAGGCAGGTATAATAATCTAGGCGGTTATTGATGGGTTTTTGAATCGGAATGGGAGTAAAGGAAGAGGTGAGAAGTGTCCTGATTCTGGATAAATTTTGAAGGCAGAACTAATAGAATATGCTGACAGATTCGATAGAGGGTTTGAGAGAAAAAGTTAAGAATGACTCCAGAGTTTTTCCCAAGCAACTGTAAGAATGGAGCTGAAACATAAGTGTCCATGACAGATGAATGGATAAAGAAGATGTGGCACATATATACAATGGAATATTACTCAGTCATAAAAAGAAATGAAATTGAGTTATTTGTAGTGAGGTGGATGGACCTAGTGAAGGTAGGTGTAGGAAGTCAAAAAGAGAAAAACAAATACTGTATGCTAACACATATATATGGAATCTAAAAAAAAAAAAAAAAGGTCATGAAGAACCTAGGGGCAAGATGGGAATAAAGACACAGACCTACTAGAGAATGGACTTGAGGACATGGGGAGTGGGAGGGGTAAGCTGGGACGGAGTGAGAGAGTGGCATGGACATATATACACTACCAAATATGGAATGGATGGCTGGTGGGAAGAAGCTGCATAGCACAGGGAGATCAGCTCAGTGCTTTGTGACCACCTGGAGGGGTGGGATAGGGAGAGTGGTAGGGAGGGAGATGCCAGAGGGAGGAAATATGGGGATATATGTATATGTATAACTGATTCACTTTGTTATAAAACAGAAACTAACACACCATTGTAAAGCAATTATACTGCAATAAAGATGTTAAAAAAAAAATAGAGCTGAGGTGAGAAAGCCTGCAAGGGGAGCAAATTTTAAAGGGAAAAGTAGGAACTCTGTTTTAACATGTTAAATTTGAGATGTCTTGTAGACAATTACATAGAGGTTTGAGTGGGGAGCTGGATACAAGCAAAGAAAGCCTTCAGGGAAAATGTCCAGGCTGGAGGTACAAATTTTCAACCGTCAGCATGTAGATGGGATTTAAAGGCATGAAACCAGATCAGATCTTCAACAGGGTGAAGGGAGACAAAGGAAAGAAGAGGACCACAGAATGAGCCCTGAGCTATTTCAGTGTTTACAGGTTAGGATCAACGAGCAAAGGAGATGGAGGAGGAGCCATTCGAATACCAGGGGCCAAACTGGGTTTATGTGCAGTTCCAGGACACAGAAAGAGAAAGCTTTTCTGTCAAATGCTGGTAACAGGTCTGAGAAAGGAGAGCCTCCTTCTGCTAAAGTCTAAAGCAATTATTTGCTGCATAAGTAATTAGCATAACTAATCACAAATTCCCTTCTGTTGTGATCATTTCTAGCAACACCTTGAAATGTATCTTTGATTGTTACCTGGCTTTTTATGTGTTTATGAGTCATTTTCTTGACCATATTATAAACTCTTTTAGGGCAGGACCATGATATAAATTTCTATGATTTCCATGCAGAATTTAATAAAGGGCCTTGCACTTGACAAACATTTAATCTTTTAATTTGCATATTCAACTAAAATATTACATTCTCCATGAAATATTGCCTACTTAATCTATCTGGAAGTGATCTGTCCCTTCTGTGAACTCCAACCGCATTTATTGTCTGCACTTAATCAATTGTTGCTTTGCATTACAAGTTATCTTTTCATAGCTATGGGTTTTGTCACCTCTAACTAGGGATTTTTAGTCTTTTAATGGCAAAGGATGAGTCTCACATGTCTTTGTGTACTCCAAATGGCATATAATTAATTATTAATTAACTCATATAATCAACGACTTCTCTGTATCTAAAGAGCCCTAAATAAGTGCTTATTAATAAATATGTGTTTCCCTGATATATGCTTCCTTTCTTACCTAGTATTTATTCTTTGGCGTCCAGGATTCATGGCCCTGTACTGAAATGCACAGCAATGTTCATCTATGCTTAGTTCATCTATGTGTAAAGTTGCCCCGCATCTCTGGCATTTCATTAGAGAGGTTTATAGCACCATTATAATAATCACAGCTGCTGAAATTTTGTTGCTTATTTTTACAGATAAAAGCAGATTAAAATAGTGGTTTATGCATCTCAGTTCTGAGAATGAGATGATGAGCACCATCTTGTTACCCAGGCTAAAGGGATGACTTTCCTAGATATTAAAACAGATTTGTGTATCACATCTCTCTTTTTCAATTTTGAGCTTTCCAACCCCTGCACTGAAATGGAAAATGCATTCATTTATCTCCTAACTTGGCCCAGCATTTTTTGACCTGGACTATAGGTTATAAAAATTAAAGAAAAATAGAGTCGTCCTGAAATGGAGATTATAAGGTTCTTACAAATGTAACAACACGGGGGAGAGTTTCCATCATGAAACTGTAATTCAAGGATTTTTAAAAATCCCTTATTTTTTGAGCTGAGGCCTTCTGAACAAGCAAAGATAAGAGATTTTCTTACCTATAAAAAGAAGCTTCACATACTAGAATATTGATGTATCACTTCCATACTCAACTTAATCTGAATCCAATCTGACAGCAAACTGTCTTCCAAGATGGCAAAGCAGAAAGGTCCCTCCCAGGGAAAATCAGAACATGAACAGAGATGACTCAATGTCAGTTACATCTTGTATATTAACACAGTGACATTGTGCTTGGCAGCACCATTTACTGATGTGATTTTTATTTTTAAACTTAATGTTCTACAACTATAGACTTTTCCAACCTGATTGACAAACTTTTTAAAAAGTAAGGAAAACTTCATTGAGTTTGCTTTTTTTTTACTTTTCTAATGTAACATCAATTATTTGACCTTATAATGGAGGAACAATGGCTCAGACTATGTAATAAATGTAGAGATTCCACGAAGAAAGTGAAAATGAAGTCTTTGATCTTAAAAAACATGGAGCTCTAACCTGGCCATATAGATCATGGGATTCTTCATTGTGATGTGATCATAGTAACCATGAAATTCTGTATTTTTAGAGGATTGAAGAATATATGTATCAATGTTTCAAGAAGATTTCCAGCAAGAGTATAGTATTTTAAAGTCAGCACATTAGCTCAGAAAAGTCAGTACAAAGCAGAATCAGAAATTCAAGTGCATTTCTGAGTCATTACTCCCAGCATCTCAATTATAGTTAGCAGGAATTGCTTTGATTTTTTCCAGACTTTTATTTAATATAGCAACTAAAAAAAGTGCTGTGCTTTCTGACTTTCTGGGCAGCATTTGTTTTCATATTATCAGCCTGGCTTTTATCTCTGCACTCACTCTGTGAAGTCCTGTTACTGAGAAGTTTGACCACAGGAGCTGCTGGACTCTGCAGGGGAAAGGACTAGATTGAGAAGGAGGTGGAATTGGAGAGAGGGACTTAGTTGGTTTTTTCCTCCATTTGTTTTACAATCCAGAAAGATTTCTGGTATTCTAAGCATAGCCCGAGAAAGAGCCAAGACACTTGGGAGACTATTTTATACTACAAAGTTTCTTCTAAACAACTTAATGTGTATCCTTATACTAAAAATGTAGTCTCTTCCTCCCTGAAGTCACAATAAAAAGATAATTAATTGGAAAGTTTGGCAGAATAAACAAGGTAGAGTCATAGGAAAGGTTTTCATTCTTGCATATAAAATTTTACATGTATATTTAAAAGTTAAATATAGTTAAGGAGAGAAAAGAAGAGAGAAAGAAAAAATAAGGGCATTATAATTTTAAATTAAACTTTTTATTTTGAAATAATTGTAAATTCACATGCAGTTGTAAAAAATAAAAATTAGAGGGATCCTGTGTTCCCTTTACAAGTTCCTCTAACTGCAATATCTTGCAAGACTATGTGTGCATTGAATTTTGATATGATATTATAGAACATATTATGAATGGAGTATGGTGATTGCTTGCATAAATAAGACATGTCTGTGAGAAATCAACATCTTGATTCCACTTAGTTCACAGCAATTTCATGGAGGAGACAGAGTTGATTTTAAGAAGTTATGCTTAGTGAACTAAGGTGGAATATATTTGAGGCCTAGAATACAATCTGAAAATTTTGGAAGTTAACAGAGACAGATAGAGTAGTTGGGTGAGTCTATGAGACCAGAACTATCCTAATACCAAAAACCAGGCAATGACATTACAAGAAAAGAAAACTATGGACCAGTATCTTTAATGCATGGAGATGCAAAATTCATCAACAAAATATTAGCATATTAAATTTAAAAATGTATAAAAAGAATTATACACTATGACCAAGTGGGATTTATCCCAGGTATGCAGTGACAGGTCAACATTCAAAAAAAAATTAATGTAATCCATCACATCAGATTAAAAAAAGAAAAAAATCACATGATCATATGATAGATACAGAAAAAGCATTTGACAAAATCCAATGCCTATTCATGATAAAAAATACTCTCAATAAACTAGGAATAGAGAGGTATTTCCTCAACTTGACAAAAAATATCTACAAAAAACCTACAGCTAACTTAAGGGTGAGAAACCTGAAGCATATTTGCTAAGGTCAGGTACAGGGCAAGGATGTTCCCTCTCATCACTCATTTTCAACATTGTACTGGAAGTTCTAGCTAATGCAATAAGACAAAGGAAATAAAAGGTATACAGATTAGGAAGAAAGACATAAAACTGTCTTTGCCCATAGATGACACTATTTTCTATGTAGAAAATACAAAACAGTCAACAAAAAAACCTCCTGGAACTACTAAGTGATTATTGCAAGGTTGCAGTTTACAGGGTTAACAGACAAAAGTTAATTGCTTTCCATACCAGCAATGAGCAAGTGGAATTTGAAATTACTAACACAACACCATTTACATTAGCATTCCCCAAAATGAAATATTTAGATATAGTTCTAGCAAAATATGTACAAGACCTATCTAAGGAAAGCTCAAAACTCTAATGAGCAAAATCAAAGAACTAAATAAATGGAAAGATATTCCATGTTCATGGATAGCAAGACTCGATATTGTCAAGATGTTAGTTCCTCCCAACTTGATCTATAGATTCAATGCAATCCTAATCAAAATCCCAGCAGTTCTTTTGTGGATATTGATAAACTGATTCTAAAGTTTATATAGTTTATATGAAAAGACAAAAGACCCAGAATAGCCAACACAATATTGAAAGAGAAGAACAAAGTTGGAATACTGATAATACCTGACTTCAAGCCTTACCATTAAGCTACAGTAATCAAGACAGTATGGTATTGGGAAAGGGACAAATAGATTAATAGAAGAGCTCAGAAGTAGATCCACACAAGTATAGTTAACTTACCTTTAACAGTGGAATAAAGGAAGTACAATGGAGCAAAGATAGTTTTCTCAAAAAATAGTGCTGGGACAACTGGACATCCATGTGTAAAAACATGAATCTAGATACAGACTTTACACCCTTCACAAAATTAACTCAAAACAGATCACAGAACTAAATGTAAAATGCAAAATTATTAAGAAAAAAACCTAAAAGATAACATAGGAAAAAACCTAGATGACCTTGAGTATGGCAATGACTTTTTAGGTACATCAACAAAAGCGTGATCCATGAAAGAAATAATTGATAAGTTGGACTTCATTAAAATGTAAAACTTCTGCTCCATGCAAGACAATATCAAGAGAAAGAGAAGACAAGCCACAGAAAGGGAAAAATATTCTCAAAGACACATCTGGCAAAAGACTGTTAAATATACAAAGAACTCTTAAAACTCAATAATAGAAAAACAAACGACCCAATTAAAAAATAGGCCAAAGATATTAATGGACACCTCACCAGAGAAGATATACGGATGACAAATAAACATATGAAAAGATGCTCCACATCATATGTCACTGGCGAAATGCAAATTAAAGCAATGAGACATCATTACACACCTATTAGAATGGCCAAAATCCAGAACACTGACAACACCAAATTCTGGTGAGGATGTGATGCAACAGAAACTCTCATTCATTGCTGGCAGGAATGCAAAATACTACAGCCACTTTGGAAGACAATTTGGTGGTTTCTTACAAAGCTAAACGTATTACCATATGATCCAGCAATCATGCTTCTTGGTTTTCACCCAAGTGGAATGAAAACTTATGTCCACACAAAACCTGCACATTGTTGTTTGTAGCAGCTTTGTTCATAATTGCGAAAGCTTGGGAGCAACCATGATGCCCTTCAGTAGGTGAATGGATAAATAAACTGTGGTCCATCCAGACAATGGAATACTGTTCAGCCCTAAAAGGAAATGAGCTATCAAGCCATAAAAAGACAAGAAAGAACCATAAATGCACATTACTAAGTGAAAGAAATCAATCTGAAAAGACTACATACTGTGTGATTCCAACTATATGACATTCTGGGAATAAGAGAGGATTTTTAGGGCAGTAAAAATACCCTCCATGATACCATAATGACGTGTCATTATACATTTGTCAAAACCTATAGACAACACAAAAATGAACCATCATGTGAACTCTGGACTTTGGGTGATAACAATGTGTCAATGTAGGTTCATCAGTTGTAACGAAACTAACACTCTGGTGGGGGATGTTGATAATGGGGGAGGTTATACCTGCGTGAGGCCAAGGAGTATATGGAACATCTCCCCTCAACTTTGCTGTGAATCTAAAAGTGCTCTAAGTCTTAAAAAAAAAGAGTAGCTGGGTACAGTAATAAAAAAAACAGGAGGGCAAAAATTGCATGGTTGCCTATTAAGCAAAAGTGAATGACTATTATTTCTGACAACAGTAAAAGTCTTTTAGTGAAGGTGACAGCTAGAGAAGACAATTTTGACAGGAGTCCTATGACACTTAAAGATTTATGACAATAGATATTTGCTCACCTATGATTTCCTCTATTTGTTATGCAGGCAAAGTTTTAGTAAATAGCTTTGAGAAAACTAATTTATCTACCTATCTATAAATGAAAGCTGGGTATATTTTAATAATTACTAGATAAAATACTTCTGCCTTGGTTCTTTTATCTTGTATTTCAGTGAATTATCATGACTGTAATTCTGTTCTTTGTTCAGTGAGATTGGCAAAGTTTCATTTCACTTCATTATCTGAATTCCTCTTTTGGAGAAGTGGGTGTCTGAGAGCTGGGCTGGGGAGGGGATTAAGGAGGCGATTCAGACAGCACTAAGAGTAATCTCAGAGAGTGCATCCAAGGAGCAAAACTAAAATTGTGAGACGAGCAGGCTGTCCAAAGGGTCTGCTGCCCAGCCTCTGTGCTTTGTATAACTCCTGGGAGCAGCTTTCAGGGAGAAAGGCAGCCAGGCCCTGGATATTGAGGTAGAACCCAGATTTGAGGGGTCAAGACAGACACCAGGAATGTCCAACCAGGAACCTCAGATGAGAAGGCAGAAAATGGAAGCCTGAGAAATTCCCAGAACATATGCTGAAGCTAGAGTCCCCTTTATATAAGACAGCAATGGACTCATTCTGGTGAGTAGGGAGCCATTTAAAATACAGCAAACTCCTAAGGAAAATAAAAATCATTCACTAAACTAAAATGTAGTAACTATAGCTTAAAATTCATAGGACATCAATTGGGCCATGGCCATCTTTCTGTTATATACAGATTTTCATGACATTACAGTATTTGAACAGTATTTTTATTATCATTATACCCTCCTTCTCCCTGTCCCCCTTCAGAGATACTTTGATCTGCTCTGTGTTCTCTCCTCACACATAAGCTTCTCTATCAGGGTTGATATCATAGTTTAAGCTATAGCAACTTCACTCAAGTAGGGGACAGGAGCAGGAAACTGATTCCCTGGGCCCCGTGGTCCCTTCCCTCCCTTGCCCCTTTGAAAAAAAAAAAAAAAAGGACAAGTTAAAGTTTTGTCCCCTCTAATTCCCTGTCTTTCATGTTCTCCTATTCCAGGCCTCCCCTCACCCACTTTGGACACTGAGGGAGAGGGTTTTGGTAGGATGTCAATACGGTGTACTATAGGTCACATATATCACACAGAAAAATTGCCATCATGACACATAGACTTGCATGATAATACTTGTGGGCACCATTTTCCATCAAGGGGCTCTGCATACAGAGAGAGCTTGATATTGTTCTCCTCAAATTTATGGGCCCTCAATAAAGAAAATAAAGTATTTTCCATTTAAATTACTTTTTGTTATTTATGGTTTAAAATAAAACATGTAAATATATTTCTCAGGGGGAAGAGGTTCCATAAGGGTATTTATGGTATGATTACAATTTCACAAAATATTTGGGTATATCTGTATATACCTAGACAATAAACCAAAATATTTATAGTGCTTATTTCTAAGTGGTGAAGCTATAGGTGATTATTTTCTTCTATATATTTTTTCTAATAAAAATTACTTACAAAATTGCTGCCGTAAAGGGTATCCAATTTTTTTTTTTTTTTTTGCCGTACGCAGGCCTGTCACTGCTGTGGCCTCTCCCGTTGTGGAGCACAGGCTCCGGACGCGCAGGCTCAGCGGCCATGGCTCACGGGCCTAGCTGCTCCGCGGCATGTGGGATCTTCCCAGACCGGGGCACGAACCCGTATTCCCTGCATCAGCAGACAGACTCTCAGCCACTGTGCCACCAGGGAAGCCCAAGGGTATCCAAATTTTAACAGAAAATTCCAATTGAGCTCTTGTCAGTACAAAATTATTTGTCCTTTTTTCAGAAAACGCAAAATGTCAAGTATAATTCACACAATTAGATCAAATATGAGTGAATCCAAAATAAATACATATAACTTTCTTATTACATAGATGAAAATTGACTAAATGTGTATTCAAATATATATACATAAATAGGATACCCTTGGAGGGGTAAAAAGAAGCTGGTAATGGTGTTTGCCTCTAGAAAAGGAAACTAAATAGCTATAAAATGTTATCGTGTCCTTGAGATCTTTGGTATTTTTGTATTATGTGAATTTTACAAATAAAACAATAATTAAAAACTAAGAAAAGTAAAAACATGTATTTAAATTTCTCTAACTATTATTTTCAATCAGTTTTTGGTCCTTTCCTTACACATAAAATCATTTTCCATGGTTAGGTTAATTTACTCTGGTTTTGATTTAGTTTGACTTTACTGCCAAAAATGTAGAGTCTCTTCTATAGCCCTATTTGGATAATAAATAATAGGACCAGTTTCCCACCAAATGTCTCAACACTGAATGTTGTGGATAATTTTTGCCTTCTTTGCAAAACCTCTCACAATGCTGTCACTAAAGAAGATGTAACAGCTGGATTTGACCCTGCTTTCAGTTAGGTGAAGTTTTGTTTATAGAAAAGCCTTGAAATTAAGATCAAGTTTTATAACTACAATTATCACAAAACAGGTGTTGGTCAAGCGCTGGGTCCGGACATTCATTTGTACCCTGATTCATTCATGCAAGTTCACTCAGAGCAGTGCTTTTCTCAGTTTTCAACTTCCTTCTTCCTGTATTCACTTTTATAAACTGACTTGTTTCTTCTGGGACTGAAAAGACATGGATCAGTTGCGTAGAAAGAAGACATGGAGGAAATACAACGCAGAAAAGACAGTCTTCTCAACAAGAGAAAAGACATCCATCAGATGACATCCCAAAGTCCCTTCCAGCCTAGCCTGTACATGTAAAATATTTAATTATGTTGCCTCTGGTTTAGCTAAGCACAGTTTGCAGACCATTTCCATGGTAACATGAAAACTGTATGTGTTAATTTCTAAATTTTGACACTAACTGATGACAGGTGGCTTGTGTGCAAAGCCCATGGTACTGAAATGCTTAGGAGGAAAGGAGGACATGAAAAACCTAATGAACAATGAAAAAGTGGTAAAGTTAATGAACTGGTGGCATAAATTAACTACCTCAGCACACATATAAATGTTTATAAGAATCATCTGAATTCCTGAGCATTTATTTACTTAACCAAAGCTTAAAAGCATTAAGAAGTGGGGAAAATGTTGATCAGACATGAGACCTTAGAAACCTCCCACTGGTTGCTATTACAACATTAGTGGAGAGGACATACAGATTATTGGACTGAAGTTAAATTCCACGAGGAAGGCAGAGAGCACTGAAAGATAACTAAACAAAGGGAAGTGCCAGATGTGAAAAATCAAGAAGCTATAAGCAATCTCAATAGCATAATAAAGGAAATATGAGTTAGAGTTACGAGAACAGTAATTCAAAGTATTGAGAGCCAAAGTTAAACATGCCCAATAAATAAATGACATGTCACCATAATGGAAACATTTTATTTTACATGGTCTGAAACACCAATTCTTAGAATTGCTCCTAAGAGTTACACAGGAAGCAAAAATTAAGAAAGACAACAAAAGTGAAAACACAAAAAAATTAGAGAGCATACACAAGAGTATAGCTCAGCAACGGCATGTATATTGGTGACACCAGTTTAACGCACCAGTGTAGTAGATGGTGTAAAATTGAGAACCTTTTCATTCTGAATAAACATCTTATTCCATTTGATACAAAAATGGATTATGAATTCAAAGGGACGTATTTTCTTATATATGTAGTCTTTTTTATATTGATCATTAACTCATCACAGGGACAGAACTTTGGTAAATTGTGCTTATTTTGAAACATGTCTTAATCACCTTTGCTTTTATACATATTAAATACTTCATATTCAACTTAAAAAGAGAAAGAAATAAAGATAGAGAATATAGACGACTCTTTTAGGATCAAGAGAGAGTTTGTGTTTTTGTTTTTTAAGATAGACAATGATGAGAAAGATCCAATAGGGAGAGTAAAATCAATTATGCAGGACAGAAAAAGGACACTGTCAGGACTAAAATTCTGGAGTAAGCTTGAGGGGGTAGAATCCTGCATTAGTAGAGAAGTTTTTTGGCCAGGTTATATGGGTAGAGATGCAGGTAGTTTGGTAGACTTGGTGATGGAAGTGTGTGAACCTTCTTACTGTGTCTATTTTCTCAATGAAATGATGGAAAAGTGTGTTAGCTGAGAGTTCAAAGAAAAGAGGGAGTGTTTGAGATGTGAGGAGCAAGAAAAAGATGTGAAAGAATACTTTCAGAGACATTACTGGGGGGCCCACATGAAGGAAATGGTCATGAATTTTAAGAGATTGGTTCAGCTGCATGGATAAAGGTAGAAAGTAGGCAGAAAATGGAACTTCATGGAGGGCAGGTGTTTTCAGGCAAGTAAATGGAAAGAGAGAGCAAAAAGGGAATTGAGTTCATCTGCAAGGAGTGATTTTTAAAATGAAGGACCCATGGGAACTAAACCAGGTGTGGGCTTGATGAACATGTGAAAAGGCAGTGATGAGCTCAGTAGGGTGGAAGTCCTGACGGCATCAGGCAATTGTCGGCTATAGCAGCAGGAGTGAGCTGAAAGAGAGGACATGGGGGTTAGAGAACGGTAAGCCTGGAATTCTGATTCTGAGGGTGTGAAGTTATTGATATTGATGGTTGTAGGATGTGGCCCTGGAACGAGTGGCTGAGATGGGGTTGAGGAAAGATTGCTGGATGTAAACCAGTCAAATAACTGAGTGAGAGGCTGGGAGGCTGCGTGGATAGTTTGCCTGAATATTGAAATTACCAAAAATGGATGGCAAAATTAGGTAGAGAGAGAGAGAAGTTATGGAGACATGGAGCTAGGTTTAAATTTTTTCAAAGATAGGAGTGACTGGTTAGGACTGTACCGTAAGGGAGGGTAGATTGTGGTAGAGTCTAAAGCCACGTGCATTTAAAATCAACATTTGAATAATTATGAATAATAATTTGAATAATAATTATTCAAATAATTATAGATATCTATTCTGGATATCTGCCAGAATAGAGGTTGCATCAGTGCAGCTAGTTTATATTAAATGAAAAACACACCAAAAATATTTTTGTATATTTAGCAATGAAACTTGAGAGCAAATTTTTATCATGACCATGAATGTTATTCCTACTTTTACAGAATTACTAAGAAATTTCCAGATTCAGAAAGTTGCCTTCTAACTTGAGAACTGCAAGAGGATTAAATCAGAATACTAATGAAGTGTTTGGAACAGGACCCAACAAATAGTAAGTACCTAATAAAAAGTCATGAGGGAAGAAAACTAAAGATGACTCCCTATGAGGAAATATGCCAAGCTTGCTTTGCCACTTGTCTTTATACATTGTCCTAAACCAAACAAAGAAAAAAAAAACCTTTTATATCAAAGGTCACCTTGATCTACACTGGTTTTCCCTGATTTGTAGACCAGACACTTTTTCTATTATTTCTGAGAAGCGTCTTGTGCTAAGAAATACAAACTTTGCTTCTGGATGTTGTAAGTACTGGGGGAAAGATTGAATAATTGATGCTGGAACTATTGACTCACCATATTTTTATAATCATGGGGTACATGTTACAATGCCAAACCCAGAATCCACAAAGTTGGATATATCTGACCACTTAAACATGGCAAAAACAAACGAATAAACCATAAAGAAGGTTTTGACTTTTTAACCTTAATCAAGGTTAGAAGGCAAAGGACAAACTGAGAAAATTAGCTTCAACGTGCGGGGTTGAAAAAGAATATCCCTAATGTAAAAAGAGGTTTTATAAAACAATAAGAAAAAGACAAGCCATAATTTTTTTAAAGGGCAGACATGGATATGAATAGGGATTAAATGAATAGAAATGGCTGATGAATATATAAGAAGATATTTGTCAGAAGAAATCGAAGGCACCTGGTCTTCATTGTTGTTTGTAAAACCAATAATGCTCAGCTTTAAAGAGGCTGCAGAGAAGCACCCTCTCAAGCAATATTAATGGGAATGAAAATTAGAACAGTATCAAGTTTTTGGTTGTCAGTTGGCAATCTTTATCAAAATCCTAAATATGCATATCCTTTGACCTAGCAATTCCACTTCTAAGAATTTATTCTATGCAGATAAGGTGACGGTACCCAAAATATGTGTGTCTCCACATCAGTAACAGTAGAAAACCATTGCAAAGTGTTAGAGGCCATGAAAAGATACACCCAACAGACTGCTGAATGAAACAAGTATGTTACAAAGTAGCATGTGTGGTTCTGATTACATTTATGTAAAAATATATATGTGTGTGTTGATATGAAAGTATCCAAACTGCTGTCTGAAAGGATGTTCCCAACCATGTAAATAGCGATTATCTTTGAGTAGTGGAATTTCTGATCATTTTTACTTTATGTTTTTGTTTATGGTTTTTGTATATTGTTTTAATTGTATATGAGGACCACTTACCGCTCTAGTGACCATATATATATACACACACAAACATCCGTGTATCTTTACTCTAATTGCCTGAAAGAAATTCCCTGAAAAGGCCTTGATTAAAAAGGAGGAGAATGATTAACTTACAAACACCTCAAGTTTTGTCTGAGGACAGTCCTATCAAAGAGAAATTTTTTATCTTACATTCAGATTAATTTCTGTGTTGAATTTTACTTAGTTAATAGTCATAAGTTTAATTGAGCTCTCAATGTAGGGGAGAAAAAAAAACCACATTTTTCTCTTCTGAAACCTTGACTTCTTTGGATCAAATTAAGTGCGTTGTTCCTAAACTGCTAAAAACTCATTGCTCACATTTTGTTAGCAGTTCCACAGGAATCCAAGAAAGAACACATTGAAATTTCAAAATGGCAAAAGCTGAGTTTCCTTTCCCCCATAGTTTAGAATACAGTTTCCTTGACTCTGGGTGTCCCTGTGTTGACAAAGTCTGAGTCTGAGCATGCCTCTGCTAGCTCACACCCAGGGCCTCAGGGGCGGAGGCCCATCACTCCACCGTCGCTGTGGCAGAGGGTACCCTGATGCACTTGAGTGCCGATTTCATGGTGCTGGTGATCCTGTTTAGGATATGGGTGGCGGCAGGGGGGACCCTCAAAGTTGCATTTACCTGTTTGTTCCTCAAGGGCTGAACCACTTCTCGAATGCACAGGTCTAGATCATTGAGATAGTCTTTTTCTGTCTGTATCAGCTCCTTGATGATTTTCGAACGCTTTGCCATCATTCTCTGATGTTCCTTCTCCTGAGTGAGGGTCTCAGCCGTGGAACACCCAGCCTGTGAGGTCATCTTTTCTGTTAAATGAAAACATGTACGTGTGAGGCATTCTGTTGAGATTTCTGGTTCCTTCATTACAAACAACGCCACTGCAGGATTATTGTTAGCAAGGGAAAAGGCTTAGAGTGTCTTCACGTGTGTTCTTGGGAAGTGATGTGTGGAAGTTTCCCTTAAGGTTGGAATCCTATGAAACTATGAGAAGGAAGAGGTGTGAGAATGAATACTTCTAACAGGTCAGTTAAAAAATATTTGACACAGGGCTTTCCTGGTGGCGCAGTGGTTGAGAATCCACCTGCCGATGCAGGGGATGTGGTTTTGTGCCCCGGTCTGGGAAGATCCCACATGCCACGGAGCGGCTGGGCCTGTGAGCCATGGCCGCTGAGCCTGCGCGTCCGGAGCCTGTGCTCCGCAATGGGAGAGACCACAACAGTGAGAGGCCTGCGTACTGCAAAAAAAAAAAAAAAAAAAAAAAAAAAAATGACATGTCTAGTCTTTAAAATATCCCATTGCTACTATATTAGGTTATAAACCTGGTCTTCAGCTAGAGATAAAATGCATAAAATCATAGTTCAGAATTTCTTTTGGACACATTTAAGTCAAGGGAAGATTTTTAATTAGTAAGTGGAACACCTTCCAATTTTGTCTCTATTATTAAAAATAATTGCCCCTCATTCTCAGTGGGTGGTACACAAATCTCCATGAAATGGAAAACAATTGTACATGATTGAGATTTGTCTTTCAGTTCACAGTTAGAATCTCTGATGAGTGAGGCAATGGTAGGTTAAACAAATTTCAACTAAGATTTTTCACAGCTCATCTTCAATGGGATGCATATCTTGTTATTTCAGAATACTTGAGCTGCCAAACGGAAATTTAATTAAAAAAATCACAGTGCTGAGGAGATGTTGAGATAAATGGGAAGCCTCACATGTAGCCAAGGTTTTATATAAAGTAAAATGTAAGAAAGCTAAATATCTTCAAGGATGAGCTTCCCCATGGTGATGTAAAATTTTGGAAGCCACAACTAGGTCACAGATGAAATCAGAGCAGTGACAGATAGTGGGGCAGTGTGTATGTGTGTGTGTAAATGGATTTGCTTCAAGCCTGATGTCATCACAAACTTAATTTTCATTGTAGTCTCTAGTTGCAGAAGTAATTTTATTTCCTTTAAAACTAATATGATTCTAGTAACTGATGTGTAAGACATCTCTAATGCTGACACTACTTCCTAAGGATGTAGAGCTTTACAAAAGGGCTTAGAAAGACTCTGTATGGGGGAAAAAGTGCACAGATCACACTTATGGAAGTGGAAATAAAGAGAGGATGTTCTCTTGGCTGACCCCAGAGCTAAGATAACTGGAGAAATACTATCATAGCAGAGTTAATGGTTCAATGGAAAGAGACTGCCCCTAGAATGTGAAGAGACACTAAGAATAGCGAGCATTCCTCTGTCCCTGGCCCAGTCATTTCAGGAGTCCCGACAGAGGCTTCATAATCAAACCTCGGGAAGCATACTGTGGTGGTAATTCCAGCATTAGTTTGGAAGGTGCACTAGATTGGCCTTTGGACAATCCTGACTTGCAGGTGAATATGCTTCTGGGTCATTTGCCTGGAAACTATTCTTCCTTCATCAGGAAAGAAGAAGGATTTGACCAATAGCACTTAACAGCACATGGTTTTACAAGGGTTAGGCCATTCAGTGCCAGAGAAATAATCTACATAAGTTATTGAAGAAGAGAATCATGTAAGGAGCCTTCATATCCTGATCTGTGTTATGAGAATTTTGGGGTTCTTCCTAATTTATGATACTTTTATTGGAAGGTATAAGAAGCCTGTCTCTCAGCACCCCAAATTCGACAGGAAGAGTTACAATTAGGCGTCACTATTATGAACTCTTCTGGATATAAAAGAGAAAGGCAGGTCACTGGCGAGGAGAGATGCAGTGAACAGGTTGTATTCACAAGTGGACCTTGTGACCTTTGGGAGCCTACCTTTGGCTGCTCCTTCTAAAAGGTTGGGGCTGGAAGTCAGAGGGCAGAGAGGGGAGTGATGGGGCTTCTCTTCTCCTGGGATATATAAAACAGCTCACAGACAGAAACTTCACTAGTAGAGAGCTGGCAAACCAGTATGGATAGTATTCAATTATTATTTAATATTACCTCAAAAATAAAAGGGGCACTGCTGAAAAAATGTTCTAACCGATGTCTGCTTTTCCAAGTTCTAAACATTTTGTGCCTTACAAATAAGGGGGGCCTAGCAAGGAGAAGGGAGTCTTTCCTGATCTTTGGCCAAGAAATATTCCAAAAATACATTCTCGGGTTCTTTTTAGTTCTCAATTCCAGGACTCAATTACTACATCAATTTAACTTATTTTATAGATTTCTCCAGTTGCTGCACTTTAAATGTACAATATCAGATTTTATTAATTAAAAATTAGATTTTCCAATCCTGCTCAATATCTTGTTAGGAATCAAGTTAGGGGGTCACAGGGGTGGAAATAAAATGTCAGTCAAGATACTCAACTTCAGAAACTTCTCCCTTCAGGGATAAAAACCTGCTTAGAGAATTCAGAGTGGAGCAATCTTGAGAGCTACCTTTGTTTGTTCTTTTGACTCAAATTTATTGTGGGAACAAAGACTTCCGGTCATTTTCCGATTGTTTCTGGAAAACAATCATTTTCCCATCGGGTCTCTAAACACGGGTTCTGTTCGCATTTCTTAAACCAACAAACTGCAATGCATTGTGGGTACAAGCTTTGTTTTTATAAGATCCTTCTCAACCTTTAAAACGTTTACATTTCAGTTATACTACGTTTTTACACATAAAACTACTTGTAACACACGAATATGACCAATATAGATCACCCAAATCAGCAGTCAGCCATAATAATCTTTTATTTCTAGACAAAGCAACAGAGGAGCTACGTATTTAGGAAAGAAGGAAAAATAAATCTTTAGGAATGACTATTTTCCAGTAGTTAGCATAAACTAAAAGACTGTGTCAAAACTAAAGGGAAATGGAGGCTAAAAGGACATTCAGATAGTTTTAACTGAAATATGCTACTGTGAATGAAAACGGTACCACGTAAGTGACCTCCCCTTGCCCAACCTCTTTCTTTTACCCTCGAGCTTTATTTTTCCAGCAGTGATGATAAATTTTCACTATTCTAGCTACAGATTTCATGAGTAACATATGTGGAAATTCCTGGCCAAGAAAGTTTATGTAAAAGGAGTTTGCTGCAGTTTGGGGAAAGGATAACCAGACTTAAGATCACCTCTGCCACTGTTCACAGAGAGAACTTGGTGGATTAAAAAAAAAAAAAAAGTACTTATTCTCACAGAGCCTCAGTTTCCTCATCTGTAAACTAGGAATGAAAACCATCACAGGGTTATCATAAAGACTGAATTAAATGAGCAACGGTATGTGGAAACTCCTTAAGGTCTTTAAAACCACATAAATGTTAGTTATTTCCACAGACATGGGAATGACAGGGTTCTTTCTCTCAGCTCTTGAACTTTTCCGCCCCTTAGGGCAAACAGTTATCTCATTATTTTATAGTTATCAACTTGTCAAGAAAAATGCATGACTCCAAAGTGGGTGGACAGCTATGTTCAGATAGGAGAGGAAGAGAAGGAAAAATAGGGGCATCACCCATGGAGGAAATTCAGAATAGAGCTGGTGATTGGAATCCTGGGTAGCTCTCCTAGGCTGGGAGTATGTGTGGGGAGAACCCTGGTCTTCTAGAGAGATGAAAAATCACCTGAAGGTACGGGCATGTCTGGGGAGGACTGATGACAGTCTCCACGGAGAGCCCACGTTTTGCTTAGAGTTCATGTGCACTCTTTCTGCTTTGCTGTTGTTGCTAGTGCTGCTGCTGCTTTGGGGTGGGTTTTAAGGAGAGGTGATTGATTTAATTCTATCAAGTTATAGGATTATATATATTTTCAAGGTTAAGTGTCTAGACTTTGCACCACACTTCCTGGATTCAAACTCCACCTCTAACATTAGGTATGTGACCTTGAACAAGGTATTTAACTCTTTGTGCATCGATTTCCTCATCTGTAAATTAAGGGTAATATTAGTAAAACCTTATAAAGTGATTGTGAAGATAAAATGAGTTAATGTTTGTTAAACATAACAGTGCTTGGAAGAACAGTAGATATTGTGTAAATGTTTGCTATTATTATTAGACGCAATTCCTGTTTATTAACTGTAATATAATTTTCACTGTATTTTTAGCTGCATTCCAGTTTAGTGTATAAACTTCCCAAAATATTTTCATGCACATATATATATATACATATAGCAGTTAATTTTTTTTTTTTTAACAACATATACTCATATACATGTTCCTCTACAACTTGCTTTTTCAACTTTAGCATTACATGGTGGTAATTTTGTTTGGTAAGCATGTATATATATACATATATCTTTATTCTTTACAGTAGCAATATAGTTGTCAGACACTGCTATTTGCCTGTCCAATGTCTATTCTCCCATTTATCTTTTATAAATTGAACCCTGAATAGATAAAAATGCTTACTTCTTAGATTCTTTTTAAAACTATGTCTCATTTATGGCAAAAGAGAGATGTAAGCAAAAATCTGAGAGAGGTTTCAGGAGTCTGTAAAAAGGCAAACTTGGTTGGGATGCCCCTCCTTCCATCCTTCACCCCTTATGTTTCTTGCCTCTTTTTTATTGCCCGGAATGTGGATGTGAATCCTGAAGGTGCAGCAGCCATGCTGGAACCATGAAGTACTAGCCACAAAGATTAAGACCTATACACAATGGATGGCAGTGTATGGAAAGATGTAAAGAGCCTCCTTACTCCTAGACTTCTTGAATAAGACACATAAATTTCCATGTGTTAAGCCACATTTTTCTCTTGTTTTTAGGAAAGTTTATTAGTATATGACAGAGATTTTGGTATCTAGAAATTTAAGTGCTGCAAATAATGCAACCTGTAATGTGAAAGTGGCCTAGTCGGGGAGGAAGGATACCAGGAAGACATTTGTAGTCTGGAGAGTTGGTGACCATTACCATCCAGTGGCAAAATATTTGGTAAATCTATATTACCGCATACTAAGGCATATAATTAGAGTAAATGGTAGAAAAAATCAAAATGTTGGCATGGTCTGATTCTTCCTTGCCATGTTCAGCAAAATCATACAAATGAGATATGAACTCAGACCATGGCTAGGCAATCTATTAGGAGAGATAAAAGAAAACACCTAAAAAAGATATTATGCTGGTGGCCCGTAATTTAAATAGGCTGAAAGCCCCAAAATTGGATTGAAAATTCCATCCTCAAAGGGAAGCCCAAGAGATAGCTTTAACAGGAGGTAAGACTGGTGCCTCAGGGCTTCCTCTTCCTTGAAGAGTTTTCTGTCATTCCAGAGAGGGAAAGCACACCAGCCTGGATAAATTTGAGTGGTGTCTGAAAGACTCCCAGTGGCCATCAGGCTAAGGGCTTTCTATTAACATCAAATCCCACCTTGCTTGAGCCTCAGCTGTGAGTCTGATTCATGGATATCTGCTAATGTCCTGTTGCATGTCTTCATGGAGAAACTTCTGGGCTTCAGAAAATATCTCTGGATATCAGTGGTCTTCATACCTAGACATTAGTGGTCCTGACTTCCCTTTCCACTATTGATACACTTTCTCCTGGTTTCTATAATCTGGATTCTTGCTCACTGTAGTAGGCAGAAAATGGACCCCCAAGGATGTCTACACCTTAATCCTTGCAACCTGTGAATATGTGGCCTCACACGGCAAAGGAGACTTTGCTGATGTGATTAAGGTCACAGACTTTGGGATAGGGAGATTATCCTGATGGACCCAATCTAATCACATTAGCCCTTAAAAGCAGAAGAGAACACAAGGAGAGGTGAAGACTGAGAGGGACCTGACCCACCAGTGCTGGTTTTGAAGATGGAGGAAGAGGGGCTAAGGGCTAAGGAATGCGGGTGGCCCTTAGAAGCTGAGAACACCCTTTGGTTGATGGCCAGCAAGGAAATAGGTACCAACAACCTAAAGAGTGAGGAAAGGCTTCCCCCCTCAAACCTCCAGAAAGGAGCACAGATCTACTGACCCCTTACTTTCAGCTGTGAGACTCTAAGCAGAGACTTGGCCACTCTGGACTTCTGACCGACAGAAACTGAGATAATACATATGTGTTAGTTTAAACCACTAAATTTGTGGTGATTTGTTACAGAGGCAATAGGAAACCAATATCCCCACATAATCTAATCCCTGAAAGATCACGGTCATTGTTCAGACTGGTCATCTTAAGAACTTGAACTACATGTAAGTTTCCTCCCACCTTTCAGTGTTCCTTAAGGAATCTTCCCAAGCTACTAGTTCAAGATTGCCTGTGCCACAATAGCTTGAGTTTCAGTAGTGAAATAAACATGAGATTGTCAGTTAGACTTTTTCTTTCAATATAGTTCTTTTCGTCTTTGTCTAATGTCTTGGTTTCCAGTACAAGCCAGAAGAATCACACTTGGAGGATAGGTACAAGATTGTACAAATGTTTTCAGTTAGAGAGACATCAATAATAAACCAGACAGTCCTTGTGTTCTAATGCATTATTGTCTTGAATTCAGTTTAATAGTTTCCCTAAGCAGCCACACAATAGCTCAAGTGGTAGTTCCAGCTGTGGCAGTGGCTCTGAAGGTCATGGCAGTGACAACAGCAAAGAGAAGAAATAAATGACTATAGAAGAAAGGCACACCACTCCAGGTATATTTCACAAATCATGAAAAATGAATCCCAGCTTGACTGGTAGAGATTCAGAGACATTTAAAAACACCAGATAAAACATTTAAAAATATTTTAAATGAATGAATAAGACTTCAAAAATGTGTAAAAAATTCTCTGAGGGCTGGAGTAAACTTTAAGTGCAGTCCAAGGAAGTAAGTGAAGTTAAAAACCACCAAATACCCTGGAGACATCTACAGACACTGGTGTCCTAAGAGGATGAGAACTTCGTGTGTCCACAACGAGGAGACAGGACATGGTGGAGATGAGATCTGGGCTAGGTTTCTGAGCAGCAGTTCGGAACCTGATTAGAGAAATAGCATAAAGCCAGGAACAGAAAGGAAACACACTCAGGAAAAGGTGAACTAGTTCAGTACAAATAATGCTCCAAAGGGAGAGACATCAGTAAAAATTGTCTCAGCCATACCTTTAGGTGATGTTAAAAAAAAAAAGGGGGGGGGGCAGGAGCGAAGGTTCCCTAATAATTCAGGGACAATAATTGGCTCTCATATGGGTTTGGAGCCTGGATTCATTGAACATTTCACAAATGATTATTAAGGGCCTACTATGAGCCTGAAAGTGTTCTAGGAGCTGAGGATACAGCAGTTTAAAAAATATTGAAAAAAAAAATCCATTTTCTCATGGAGATTAAATTTTAGTGGGGAAAGAAGAATATAAATAAGTTATTTAGTATACTAAAAGGTAATAATTGGTATGGTAAAAAAAACACAGCAATGAGGGCCTCTAGGAAATGCCCAAAAGGTATGCAATTTTAAATAAGATGGTGGGGAAATTTTCTAATTAAGCAAACACTTGAAAGGAGACAGAGAGTCATGCAGGTGTCTGGGGTACATAGTTTTCCTCAGAGGAACCAGCCAGTGGAAAGCTTTAAGGTGAGAGTGTGCATGCCCTGTTCAAGGATCAGGAAGGAGGCTGGTGTGACTGAGGTGGGTAGATAGCTGGGAGGGAGTAGGAGAGATGAGAGGAGAGGGCAACATTGCAAGTATTTTAAACATTTAAACATCTTTGTAGTGATGCAGAAAAGGTAAAGGCATTGGAGTAATTTAGATGTTTTTCAATTAAGAATACACGTTAACATTTCAAGAACAATCATCACAATAATAGAAATAGTATGTAAATTTTCAAAACCAGTAGAGGCAAGAATGTAATGAGGAAAAAAGTAATTCAAAAGACGAAAAGAGAAAGACAAATATAAGGTACATCCATATATATGAGCAATTATAATAAATCAAATAGCCAGATTATCAAGCTGGATTTAAAATAAAGAAAACCAGCTACAGCTATGCGCTGTTTACAAGACAGAAAACATAAGCACATAGAAAGTTTGAACGTAAAAAGTAAAAAATAATACTGAGCAAATACTAATGAAGAGAAAGATGGTAAAGTTATCTTTATTCCAGACAAAATAAACTTGGAGGCACTCCATAATGATTAAATGTTCATCAGAATGATATGAAAATTTTAATTTTGTGTGTACTGAATAATATGGTTTCAAAACATATGATATAAAAAGTGAGAGTTGTAAGCAGAATTTGACAAACTTTCCATAATAATGGTATTATAAACATAGTTCAATGACAGGCCAGTTAGGATGGAAAAATGTGTGCTCAAGAATTGGAGATTTCACATTCTTTTTAAGGACAAACATAACCTTTATGAAAATACACCATATTGTAGACCATAAAATTTCAAAGAATCAGTACATAAGAATCACAACTACAATGCAATTAAGTTACAAGTAAACAACAAAAATAAAACTTAAGCTCATTTGTTTAGGAATGTTAAAAAAAACCCTGCTAAATAACTAGTGGAAAATAGAAGAAATCACAAAAGCAAGTAGAAGATATTTATTCTGAAAGATAAGAAAAATATTACATGTGGAATGTCACTTAAACATTGCTTATGGAAAATGTATAGCTTTAAGTTTATATATAAGAAAGGAAACAAGACTGAAAATTAATGATTTAAGTAAAGAAGTAAAACAAGGGAAAATATATAAGCCAAAAGAGAACAAAAGAAAGGAAATTAAGAACAAACTTTTAATGAAATTGAATAGTTCTTCAACTCAGGCTTCAAATAATTCCCACAGATATGTTGCAAGGAACATGAGATCACACAAAAAAATTCCTAAAATATACAAGGAAACGAGGTATCATGAGTCAGATACAGGAAAAAAGACACAATTTTACCCAGAAAGCCTTAAAATATTGGAATTATTAGAGATACTTAAAAAGTGTATTTAGTAGGTCTATAAAAACAGAGTGGTTTGAACTTATAATCAAGAAACAAGAGAAAAACTATGGAGAACAGTATGGAGGTTCCTTAAAAAACTAAAAATAGAACTACCATATAACTCAGCAATCCCACTACTGGGCCTATACCCTGAGAAAACCATAATTCAAAAAGAGTCATGTACCACAATGCTCATTGCAGCTCTATTTACAATAGCCAGGACATGGAACCAACCTAAGTGTCCATCGACAGATGAATGGATAAAGAAGATGTGGCACATACATACAATAGAATATTACTCAGCCATAAAAAGAAACAAAATTGAGATATTTGTAGTGAGGTGGATGGACCTAGAGTCTGTCATACAGAGTGAAGTAAGTCAGAAAGAGAATAACAAATACCGTATGCTAACACATATATATGGAATCTAAAAAAAAAAAAAAAAGGTTCTGAAGAGCCTATGGGCAGGACAGGAATAAAGACGCAGATGTAGAGAATGGACTTGAGGACACGGGGAGGGGGAAGGGTAAGCTGGGACGAAGTGAGAGAGTGGCATGGACTAATATATACTACCAAATGTAAAATAGCTAGCTAGTGGGAAGCAGCTGCCTAGCACAGGGAGATCAGCTCGGTGCTTTGTGACCACCTAGAGGGGTGGGATAGGGAGGGTGGGAGGGAGACACAAGAGGGAGGGGATATGGGGATATATGTATACATATAGCTGATTCACTTTGTTATACAGCAGAAACTAACACAACATTGTAAAGCTATTATACTCCAATAAAGGTGTTAAAAAAAACAACAAAAAAACAAGAGGCTATAAAAATGATGAAGTAGATTTTAAAAGAATGAAATAAAACTTTGAAAAGTAAAACTCATAATAATTAAAATTTAAAAGCTTAATGGACTACAAAACCCAGTGAAAGGATAAGACAGTAAATTAGACAAAGCTGAAGAAATTAATGGAACCAAGCCAAAGAAATTATACACAATGCAACAGAGTGAAGTGAAGAGATATAAAATATGCAGCATAGGTTGGGAGACAATGAGAACTGGATGAGGTCTAACAAATGCTTGACTGGAGATCCACAGGGTATGACAGAGAATGTAAGGAAGAGGAAATATTCGACGTGCCAATTACCAAAGACTTCAGAAATTGTGGAAGACAGTAAGCCATAGAATCAGAAATTTTAATGAATTCCAAACAAGATAGATAAGATTAGAAAACCACACCTAGACACAGCATTTTGAAACTTTGAAACAATAAGAATAACTAGATCTTAAGAGCATGCAGTAAGAAAAGACAAATTACCTACAAAGGGTTAATAATCAGACTAATAGCTGCTCTTACAACAACACTGACACAAGCCAGAACATAGTAAAATATGCCTTTAGAGACCTAAGAGAAAATAGCTGTCACCTTAGCCTAGCAAAACTTTCTCAAAAATAATGGTAAAATAAACACATTTTAGAAAAACAAGATCTTAGTTTACCACCAAAAGAGCCTCATAAAAGGTAATTCTAAAAGATGTACCTTACTCAGAGGGCAAATGGTCCCAAATGGAAGATTGAAATGCAAAAAGGAATAAGATGGAGATGAAGAGGGAAAGATAAATCATATGGAATATTAATCCAGGAAGAAGGACACCTGAACAGGTAGAGAAAAATAAGCATGTGTTAGAACAATAACCAATAAAATTAACAAAATTTTCTAGTCTTTCTAGTTCTGAAATATTTAATTGCCTTTTACACTTTACATGTCATAAAAAGGAGCACACCTAAACATATTATAAAGAAATTTCTAAATTCCAAGGATAAAGAGAAACTCTTACGAGCTTCCTGAAAGAAAAATTTCAGGTGAGACTAGGACTTGAAGTAAATTTCTTATGTGCAACACTGGATGCTAGATGACATTGGAATCATGTATAAAGAATTCCAAGAGAAAAAGATTTTGATCTTGGCCCCCTTGTTATTTATAATTTAGGTTAAAAGACCACTGCTTTCAAGTACAGGAGAATTTGGCAAATAGCCACCCTTGTAATCTCTCTGAAAACATTACTTTAGTAAGAGTGCCAGTTAAATGGAAATAGGACCCAAACATCTCAGAATAGCAGAAGACAAAATATATAAGAAAAGAGGTTTCTTGTAGAGACTCACTCTCTTCAAACTCCCAATGAAAACATTCAACAAGTAACAGGATCCTGCTAGAAAGTTTAGAAATATTCTTGCTTTGAGGCTAAGAGCTCTCTGGAGAGAGCAGAGATGGATAAATACTCACTATTGCGTCTAGAGAAAAAACAAAGGTTTAGAGGAGCTTAGAGCAAAGACCGGAGACGAACAGCTCCTTCTGCTGCCCAAGAGGGTCCTATGTAAGTCAAGGAAGGGAAACTAAGGTGAGCAATTAGAGCTGGTATTTTATCAAGGCAGAACTAATGCAAGAGATAAAAGAGAACATCAGTAAGTATGAATGTAATGAGACTGAAACAGATGCAAATAGAACAGACACACACACAAGACTGTCTGGGTCTATTAAATGTTTTTTCTCAAAATTTAAAATTTATTATAGTAAATTTAAAAAGAAAAAGAGTTTCAATGTCAGAAGCAAGTCATCTTTCAAAATTCAAAGTGGTTTGGATTTGGAGTGCAAGACAATTTAAACAAAATGGACCTTCTCTTAAAAAAAAAAACCTTATGGGAGTTAAAAAAAACTCACATAAAAAGGAAAGCTTATAAAAATGAGGAGCTGCAGTATAAACAGCATAACTGAATACATCTTTGTTCCGAATATTATACTGGTGATGGAATGACCTTCATAGTCAATTATATCCTTGTATCTCACTGGTGCTTGGCCTATACATCATGTGCAGTGCACATAACTAATGCACTTTAGCTTGGCTTCTTTCTATCATGTCCCACATGTGCACTGCATCAAATTTCCTGGCAAAAATGTTATTTCAAGGTCATGTGTATAATAAAATGTTCTCTTAGTGTCACAACAATATTATTTCTCCACTGACAGTATCATTAGAATGATTTCTACACTGATTAATACTCACCTGCCAATTCAAATAGAAACATATGTTGTGGATAAAAATAAGTCACGCACACCTTCTCCCTCATAAAATATAAAGACTAAAGTGACTTCTTGGTGGAACTCAATATAAAACATCAAAATATTTCTGAAGAACCAGGAGCTAATCTGAAGACTGTGATTCTCATTTCAATCATTTTAATAATAATGTTTTCCTCTTATACAAAAATGTTCTTTTTTCTCTTATTTTTTTAATTGGTAAATATATGAAACATAAAATGTATCATGTTAACTATTTGTAAGTGTGTAGTTCAGCAGCATTAAGTACATTCAGATTGTTGTGTAACCATCACCACCATCCGTCTCCAGAAATTTGTCATCTTCTCTAATGGAAACTCCATATGCATTAAACAATAACTCCCCATCTCCTCCTCCCCCCGGCCTCTGGCAACCACCATTCTACTTTTTGTCTCTATGAATTTGGCTACTCTAGGTACCTCATATAAGCAGAATCAGAATATTTGTTTTTTGATGAATGTTGTTTTTCACTTAGCATCATGTCTTCAAGTTCTTCCATGTTATAGTAGATGTCAGAATTTCCTTCCTTTTTAAGGACGAATAATGTTCCATTGTATGTATAGGCCACACTTTATTTATAGAAGTATATATTCTTAAAAAATAATTTTGATATTAAAGCATTATACACTATGACTGCAGTTATACTAATTATATTGTGATAGCCTATGAGAGCAAGTTATCAAGCATCTATGATGTACCAACTTAAAAATATATACATTATCTACAGTCTTCCTCATAACACTAGAAGTGGGATACCACACTAATTTTACAGATGAGGAAACTGAACAGAGTGGCTCACAGAGTATGGAGAAGTGATGGGATTCAAACCAGACATGCTTAGCTCTGAAGCCTGGGCTCTCTTCCCTCCTCAGCCTGTCTGCTTATGCTATGATCAGGGTACATTGTGTTGTATGTAGTGGAATTGTGCTAGGCAGGCAAACATACAGTTCAATTCTGACCCTGCCATCCACTAGTTGTGTGACCTTGGCCAAGTCATTTGGACTCACTAAATTGCCTCATCTGTAGAGGGGGAATAAGAACAATCGTGATAGTAATGATAATAAAACCTAACATTTTGAGTACGGTCAGCCCTCTGTACCTGCAGGTTCTGCACCCAAGGATTCAACCAATTAAGGATTGAAAATGTTTTTCTTAAAAACATTCCAGAAAGTTTCAAAAAGCAAAACTTGAACTTGCTGCATGCCCCGCAACTATTTACATAGCACTGACAATATATGAGTAATCTAGAGATGATTTAACATATACAGGAGGTTGTGTAAATACTATGCCATTTTATATAAGGGACCTGAGCATCTGTGGAGTTTGGTATCCACATGGGTCCTGGAACCAAATCCCCATGGATACCAAGGGATGACTGTTCTCACTTTGTGCTAAATACTGAGCCTGTCTGTATTAGCTCTTCAATCCTCACAAAAAACACTACATAGATTTTTTTATTCCCTTTATTTCCATGTGAAGAAGTGAAACACGGGTTAAGGTTAAGGCCTAAGGTCACACCACAGTAAGTGGATTCAAACCAGAAACTGAGTCAGTCTGGCTCCCAAACCTGCATTTTAACTATTACTTGCTGCTAGGAGGTTGTAAGAATCCAGATAAAGCAGGCCAATTGCTGAACTCAGTGTCTGACTCACAGAAACCTCTCAAAAAATGTAAGTCAGGCTTCCCTGGTGGCGCAGTGGTTGAGAGTCTGCCTGCCAATGCAGGGGACACGGGTTCGAGCTCTGGTCTGGGAGGATCCCACATGCCGCGGAGCAACTAAGCCCGTGAGTCACAGCTACTGAGCCTGCGCGTCTGGAGCCTGTGCTCCACAACAAGAGAGGCCGTGACAGCGAGAGGCCCGCGCACCGCGATGAAGAGTGGCCCCCGCTCTCCGCAACTAGAGAAAGCCCTCGCACAGAAACGAAGACCCAACGCAGCCAAAAATAAATAAATAAATTTATTTTTTAAAAAAATATAAGTCATTATTTTCATGACCATGATTTACTTGCCATTTTTCTAATATCTGGTTCTGAATGGCAGCATCTGCTTTTCCTCCTTTTTTTTTCCCTCTTGGAAATGTTCCAAGGGTGGGAGGAGAGATTGAGCATCCTTCAGGAAACTATTCTTCTGGGCTCTGGACCTGCTCTAGAAAAAAAAAGCACAAAACAGCAAGGACTTCTACAAAATGGGTTCAATACCAGGCCTAATGTTCATTCTCCTTATTCAGGCTGAATTCAAATTCAAATCTGAATACAAATTCCTTGTATGTTGTTTGACATAATAAAAACCCTTGAATTTTTTTAAAAAATCGGATTCTTTCTCATTTATCCTGAAGCTAAGTCACCAGCACAAATAAGTTTCTGAGAAATTCACTGAAAATGTTGTGTTTCTCAAGAAAGTTGAAAAAGCAAGGTAACTAAAATAAGACACATGTCCTGCTAACATACACAGTTTATTATTACTTTTAACATTCTAGGTCTTTATTTATTTGGATTAAAGTCCCTAGCTGATATTATTCATCAATAGCTACCAACAAATAATCATGGATTTTGATTTCCATTATGACATTGAAATCTCACTTATCTCTTAATAAAGGAGATTTGGAACTAATATTTTCATATACTGAGCTTAAGGTTTTACTTAATGCCTTGATTACCAACACCTGCCCTCGTACCCACTCCTCACCCCTAAGACCAGATTATGCAAGCACACATACACCATTCAACACTCATTTATTGAGGAGCTCGCTCACGGAGTCATTTAACTGTGGAGAATACAAGGATAATACAGTGCAAGAACCTGACCCTAATTCATAATTTTGTCACAACCATACATATGTTCATTATTAAATAAGAGTAAGAAAAATCAGAATTTGAAGGTGAGCAATTTTATGAATTCCATAGTTTTTAAAGAAATCTTGTATCTAATTTAATATCAATTTCTTAAATTATACATTGGTTTTGAGTTGGGACTATTCTTTATGTTGGATATATAATGAATAAAATAACAGTCCTTTCTGTCAAGAAGTGTACAATCTAGTTGTAAAGATAGGGTATCAAAGTAGCAGGATAAATCCTTCCCTAAGACGTACCAACCGATGCCTGTGCACTTATTCACTTAATGATCAAATTGCATCTTCTCCAAGAAGTAGTTGTGTTCAACAGCAAACCTCATTATGTCAGTTGTACTTCTTATTGTAATTACATTAATTTAATTTAAACTTACATAAACTGATGACCTGTGAGTGTAAAAGAGTATGTGTGTTTCCATGAAAACTGCTTTAATGCTTTGAAATGATTTGATAAAAAGTTGCCAGAACACAGCTGCTCTACTAGGAGTTGAATGAGACAACTGTAAAAGAGGAGAAAAGTATTTAGAAAGATTCTGCAAACAAATCACTTTGCAATTTAAAATATCAGTCAATATTTAAAAACTGATGTACAAATATAATTACAATAAACCATGACCTATATGCTACTCAGAGTGCAGCCTAGTGGTCAGGCCTACTGGAGAAGACCCACCTGAATGAAATCTGAACGGGAGTAGCACTGGTGAAGAGAGAAGCCCAGGGGTCCTGAGCAGAGGCAGCAGCGTGTCCAAAGGCTTGGTGGCACAGAAAGATTTGCAAAAAGCTTAGCATGATGAAAATAAAATGTTAAAGAATGCGGTAAGGAGATGAGTCTAGAGAAATGATCAGGAGACAGATCTTGAAGGCCTTGTTAAGGAATCTGGAATTTTTAAGAAGAATGGGAAATCAGGGAGCCATTTTTTCGTTTGTTTTTTTAACATTTTATTGGAGTATAATTGCTTTACAATGGTGTGTTAGTTTCTGCTTTGTAACAAAGGGAATCAGCTATACATATACATATATCCCCATATCTCCACGTGAGTGACATGATCAAATTCTCTTCACAAGATCACTTTGGCCTCAGTAGAACCAGGTTTCGAGGAAGAGGGTAGAGAGCAAGGATGAAGGCAAGGAGACAGGAAAGTGGCCATGAACCCAGAGGGTCTAGTTGCTAGGGGAGAGGTAGAGGCAATTAAGCTTTGTCTAGTTGCCAATAGGACAGAGAGAACTGAACAGATCAAGAGAAATCTAGGAGATGAAACTAACATGAACTGGTGAGCAATCAGTGTAGGGGTAAAGGAGAAGAAAAGTCAAAGTTGACTCTCAGATTTCTCACTATTAATGGGACAGTGGTGTCATTTAAAGAAATAGGGAACAATGGAGAAAGAACACATAAGGGAGATAAGGTGATAAAGTCTATCCAATTCTATCTCATTATATAGAGAAGGAAGGTAATTTCTAGAGAAGGTGAGTATTTTACCTTAAATAACAGAGTCAGAAATTGAGTTCAGATTTTCTGACCATCACCCCTGCCGTCCAATCCCCTTTGTACCCATATAGTGCAAACACACACCTATAATTCTACCTAGGGTTTTATTTCAAATAGATCATTACCAAACCCCCAATATGGTTAAACATGTTCTTTTGTCCCCCTCCATGCTGTATGTCACATCTGCCCCCATAAACCTCAAAACCCTTGGCTTAGCATTGCACTGAACCCTACAGATTTAGTTTCACACAGTAAAATCTTTTATCAGTTTCAGTGGAAATCTGATCCACAGAAAGATGAATGGAACTGGCCTTCTGTGAAATAGGTTAAAAATAATTGCATGTCAGGCAGGTTTTGGAGAGGAGCCAATATTAAGTATTAAGTGAAAATATGGAGGAGCAGACTCTCCACTGCTCTGAATTTGAAAGCTCAAACATTGGGGCAGGGAAATATTTTATCCTCATTCGAAGGGCATGTGATTTATTTCCTCTGACTGCTAATTGCTATGGACAGTAGAGAAGTGGATTTCAAAAGGGAACTCAACAAAACTTACCTGGCTTGAAAAATGCTTAAGTGGCATTGGTTTGAATTTATAGGCTCCTTTGGTGATCAGCATAGGGCAGCCAAAACAATTAGAAGCTAAATAAAAGGGTACTTTCTGGAAATGTCTTTATTTAAAGTCTTTAGCAGGAGAACACAAGAGGACAAATTTTAAGCCCTGAATAGAGACGGAACTTTACTTGGGAAAGTCCTCTCTGTATTTAATTTTTCTGTTGTAATTGTTCTATTGCTGAGAAGGAAATCTTTTGACTGGATGAGATATACTGATTTTATCCATGTGTTTGTTCATTCAACAAATATTTATTTAGTGCCCATCGTGCCAGGCACTGTTTTAGATCAGTGGTTTTCAATCCCAAATTTTGCCTCCCCCCTGCCGCCTGCCTGGGATATTTGATAATGTTTGGAGTCATTTATGGTTGTCACAATTAGGGGATGAGGGTGCTATTGGCATCTAGTGGGTAGAGGTGAGGGATGCTGCTGATATTCTACAGTGCAAAGGACAACACCCTGCAACAAAGAATTATCTAGCCCAAAATGTAAGTAGTGCAAATGTTGAGAAATCGTTTTGTAGGTAATGTCAATACAGCAATGAAAAAACTGAGAGAAACATCATCTCTTATGGAACATTTTAGCAATGGAAGAGAAACAAAAAACCAATTAATGAAGAAATATATAGCATGCCAGAACGTGGTAAGGCACTATGAAAGAAAATAAACCAGCTGGTGGGTAGTGGTTATTCCGGCATAGAGAGAAGTCAGAGAAAGCCTCACTAATAAGGGGACTTTTGAGCAGAACCCTGGAAAGAAGGAAATAAGGTCTGGGAGTGGGGACTAATCCCATCTTGCCTTTTTAAAAAACGATATGTGTGCTAATCATGCATGAATTGGGGATAAAGATAATTTTAAGGTAATTTGTGGACAAATCATGGGTGTCATTGCTTTTTTCCTCTCTTTTTATTGCTAAAATCTTTATGCTGGTTTAGATATAGAGTACACCATTCTCCAATTTGTAAATATTTTAGACAAATGAGAAGGTTGCCTTTCTTCACAACCAATTGAAACAGACTCTTTTAATTCAACTTAATTATTGCAGGCCACAGGTTCCAAGCAGAATATACAAAGCAGTGATCAGTGCAACATTATATATGTATACAGGCATACCCCAGTGATATTGCAGGTTCAGTTCCAGACCACTGCAGTAAAGGTAGTCATGAAATTTTTCATTTCCCAGTGCATATAAAAGTGATGTTTATGTTATGCTATAGTCTCTTATGTGTGCAATAGCATTATGTCTAAGAAAAGTACATATCATAATTTTAAAATACTTTATTGCTAAAAAATGCTGATCATCATCTGAGCATTCAGTGGGTCATAATCTTTCTGCTGTGGATGGTCTTGCCTTGATGTTGGTAGCTGCTGACAGATCAGGGTGGTGGTTGCTGAAGACTGGAATTTTAAAACATTCCTTTTTTAAAATTTATTTTTTATTGGACTATAGTTGATTTACAATGTCATGCTAGTTTCAGGTGTACAGCAAACTCATTCAGTTATACATACGTATATATATCTACTTTTTCAGATTCTTTTCCCTTATAGGTTATTACAAAATACTGAGTATGCTGTGCTATACAGCAGGTCCTTGTTGGTTATCTATTTTAAGTATAGTAGTGTGGATACGTCGATCCCAAACTCCCAATTTATTCCCCCACCCCCTGGCCCCTTTGGTAACCATAAGTTTGTTTTCTAAGTCTGTGAGTCTATTTCTGTTTTGTAAATAAGTTCTTTTGTATCACCTTTTTATATTCCACATATAAGCATATCATATGATATTTATCTTTCTCTGTCTGGCTTACTTCACTTAGTATAATATAATAATCTCTAGGTCCATCCACGTTGTTGCAAATGGCATTATTTCATTCTTTTTATGGCTGAGTAATATTCCATTGTATATGTATGTACCACATCTTTATCCATTCATCTGTCAATGGACATTTAGGTTGCTTCCATGTGTTGGCTATTGTAACTAGTGCTGCTATGAACATAGGGGTGCCTGTATCTTTTCAAACTAGAGTTTTGTCCAGATATATGCCCAGGAGTGGGATTGTTGGATCATATGGTAGCTATATATTTACTTGTTTTAAGGAACCTCCATACTGTTCTCCATAGAGGCTGTATCAATTTACATTCCCACCAAGAGTGCAAGAGGGTTCTCTTTTCTCCACACCCTCTCTAGCATTTATTATTTTTTTTGTGTGTGTGTCTTTTTTTTTTTTTTCCCAGCATTTATTGCTTGTAGACTTTTTGATTATGGCCATTCTGTCTGGTGAGAGGTGATACCTCATTGTAGTTTTGATTTGGATTTCTCTAATAATTAGTGATTTTGAACATCTTTTCATGTGCTTTTTAGCTTTCTGTTTGTCTTCTTAGGAGAAATGTCTATATAGATCTTTTGCCCTTTTTTGATTGGGTTGTTTGGTTTTATTGCTATTGAGACGCATGAGCTCTTTGTATATTTTGGAGATTAATCCCTTATTGGTTTCTTCATTTGCAAATGTTTTCTCCCATTCTGAGGGTTGTCTTTTCATTTTGTTTATGATTTCCTTTGCTGTGAAAAAGCTTTTCAGTTTCATTAGGTCCCATTTGTTTATTTTTATTTTCATTACTTTAGGAGGTGGATCCAAAAAGATCATCCTGCAATTATGTCAAGGAGTGTTCTGCCTATGCTTTCCTCTAAGAGTTTTATAGTATCCTGTCTTACATTTAGGTCTTTAATCCATTTTGAGTTTATTTTTGTGTGTGGTATTAGGGTGTGTTCTAATTTCATTCTTTTACATGTAGCTGTGCAGTTCTCCCAGCACCACTTACTGAAGAGACTGTCTTTTCTCCATTGTATGGTCTTGTCTCCTTTGTCATAGATAAATTGACCATGGATGCATGGGTTTATTTCTGAGCTTTCTATCCTCTTCCATTGGTCTATATTTCTGTTTTGTGGCAGGACCATACTGTTTTGATGACTAGTAGCTTTGTAGAATAGTCTGAAGTCAGGGATCATGATTCCTCCAGCTCTGTTTTTCTTTCTCAGGATTGCTTTTGCAATTCAGGGTCTTTTGTGTTTCCATACAAATTGAAAAATTTTTGTTCTAGTTCTGTGAAAAATGCCATTGGTTATTTGATAGGGATTGCATTGAATCTGTAGATTGCCTTGGGTAGTGTAGCTATTTTGACAATATTCGTTCTTCCAATCCAAGAACATGGTATATCTTTCCATTTGTATGTGTCATCTTCGACTTCTTTCATCAGCATCTTATAGTTTTCAGAGTACAGATCTTTTGACTCCTTGGGTAGGTTTATTCCTAGGTATTTTATTCTTCTTAATGAGATGGTAAATGGGATTGTTTCCTTAATTTCTATTTCTCATCTTATGTTGTTGATGTATAGAAATGTAAGAAATTTCCATGTATTAATTTTGTAACCTGCAACTTTACCGAATTCACTGATGAGCTCTAGTGGCTTTCTGGTAGCATCTTCAGGCTTTTCTATGTATAGTATTATGTCATCTGCAAGCAGTGACAGTTTAACTTCTTCTTTTCCAATTTGGATTCCTTTCATTTCTTTTTCTTCTCTGATTGCCGCTGTCAGGACTCCCAAAACTATGTTGAATAAAAGTGTTGAGAGTGGGCATCCTTGTCTTGTTTCTGATCTTAGAGGAAGTGCTTTCAGCTTTTCACCACTGAGTATGATGTTAGCTGTGGGTTTGTCATATATGGCCTTTATTATGTTGAAGTAGGTTCCTTTATGCCCACTTTCTCAAGAGTTTTTGTCATAAATTGGTGTTGAATTTTGTCAAAAGCTTTTTCTGCATCTATTGAGGTGATCATATGGTTTTTATTCTTCAATTTGTTGATGTGGTGTATCACACTGATTGATTTGCATATATTGAAAAATCCTTGCACTCTGGGATAAATTCCACTTGGTCATGGTCTCTGATCCTTTCAATGTATTGTTGAATTCAGTTTGCTAGTATTTTGCTGAGGATTTTTGTGTCTATGTTCATCAGTGATATTGGCCTGTAATTTTCTTTTTTTGTAGTATCTTTGTCTGGTTTTGGTATCAGGGTGATGGTGGCCTCATAGAATGAGTTTGGGGGTATTCCTTCCTCTGCAATTTTTTGGAATAGTTTCAGAGGATAGGTGTCAACTTGTCTCTAAATGTTTGATAGAATTTGCCTGTGAAGCCATCTGGTCCTGGACTTCTGTTTGTTGGGAGTTTTTTAATCACAGTCTCAATTTCAGTACTTGTGATAGGTCTGTTCATATTTTCTATTTCTTCCTGGTTCAGTCTGGGAGATAGTACCTTTCTAAGAATTTGTCCATTTCTTCTAGGTTGTCCTTTTTATTGGCATATAGTCACTTGTAGTAGTCTCGTATGATCCTTTGTATCTCTGCGGTGTTAGTTGTAACTTCTCCTTTTTCATTTCTAATTTTATTGATTTGAGTCCACTCCCTTTTTTCTTGATGAGTCTTGCTAAAGGTTTATCAATTTTGCTTATCTTTTCAAAGAACCAGCTTTTTAGTTTCATTGATCTTTTCTATTGTTTCCTTCATTTCTTTTTCATTTATTTCTGATCTGATCTTTATGATTTCTTTCCTTCTACTAACTTTGGGTTTTGCTTCTTCTTCTTTCTCTAGTTGCTTTAGGGATAAAGTTAGGTTGTTTATTTGAGATTTTTCTTGTTTCCTGATGTAAGATTTTATTGCTATAAACTTCCCTCTTAGAACTGCTTTTGCTACGTCCCATAGGTTTTGGATTGTTGTGTTTTCATTTTCATTTGTCTCTAGGTATTTTTTTAAATTCCCTCTTTGACTTTTTCAGTGATCCATTGGTTGTTTAGTAACATATTATTTAGCCTCCACATATTTGTTTTTTTTGCAGGTTTTTTCCTTGTAGTTGATTTCTAATCTCATGGCATTGTGGTCAGAAAAGTTGCTTGATGTGATTTCGGTTTCCTTAAATTTATCAAGGGTTGCTTTATAAACCAACATGTGATCCATCCTGGTGAATGTTCTGTGCACACTTAAGAAGAATATGTATTCTGCTGCTTTTGGATGGAATGCTCTATAAATATCAATAGGACTATCTGGTCTAATGTGTAATTTCAGGCCTGTGTTTCCTTATTCATTTTCTGTCTGGATCAGCTGTCCATTGATGTAAGTGGGGTGTTAAAGTCCCTCACTATTATAGTGTTACTGTCGATTTCTCCTTTTATGGCTGTTAGCATTTGCCTTATATATTGAGGTGCTCCTGTGTTAGGTGCATATATATTTACAATTGTTACATCTTTTTCTTGGGTTGATTCCCTTGATCATTATGTAGTGTCCTTCTTTGTCTCTTGTAATAGTCCTTATTTTAGAGTCTATTTTGTCTGATATCAGTATTGCTACTCCAGCTTTCTTTTGATTTCCATTGCATGGAAAACTTTTTCAGTCCCCTCACTTTCAGTCTCTGTTTGTCCCTAGATCTGAAGTGGGTCTCTTGTAGACAGCATATATACAGATCTTGTTTTGGGGTTCATTCAGCCAGTCTATGTCTTGGTTGGAACATTTAATCCTTTTACGTTTAAGGTAATTATCAATACGTATGTTCTTATTGCCATTTTGTTAATTGTTTTGGATTTGGTTTTATAGGTCTTTTTTTCTTTCCTTCCTCTTTTGTTCTATTCTCTTGTGATTTGATGACTATTTTTAGTGTTGTGTTTGGATTGTTTTTCTTTTTTGTGTGTGTATCGTAAATTTTGGTTTGTGGTTATCACGAGGTTTTGATATAGACGTCTATATTTCTATACAAGATTGTTTAGTTTGCTGGTCTCTTAATTTCAAATGCATTTCCAATATCCTGCATTTGTACTCTCCTCTTCTCACAATTGCTGGTTTTGATGTCATACTTGTGTGTGGATGATTTCCTGCCTTTACTGTATGACTGCCTTTACTGGTGAGCTTTCCCATTTGTAATTTTTTTGCTTCTAGTTGTGGCCACTTCTTTTCCATCTAGAGAAATTCCTTTAGCATTTGGTATAAAGCTGGTTTGGTGCTGCTGAATTCTCTTAGCCTTTGCTTGTGTAAATTTTGATTTCTCTGTCGAATCTGAATGAGAGCCTTGCTGGTAGAGTATTTTTGGTTGTAGGTTATTCCCTTTCATCACTTGAAATATACCATGCCACTCCCTTCTGGCCTGAAGAGTTTCTGCTGAAAAATCAGCTGATAACATTATGGGGATTCCCTTGTATGTTATTTGTTGCTTTTCCTTTGCTGCTTTTAAAGTTTTCTCTTTGTCTTTAATTTTTGCCAGTTTGATTAACATGTGCCTTGGTATATTCCTTCTTGGATTTATCCTATATGGGACTCTCTGCACTCACTGGACTTGAGAGAATGTTTCCTTTCCCATGTTAGGGAAGTTTCTGGCTATTATCTCTTCAAATATTTTCTCAGGCTCTTTCCCTCTCTCTTCTTCTTCTTGGACCTCTATAATGTGAATGTTGGTGTGTTTAATGTTGTCCCAGAGGTCTCAGACTGTCCTCATCTCTTTTCATTTTTTTTTCATTATTCTGTTTCATAGTAGTGATTTCCACCAATCTGTCTTCCAGCTCACTTATTCATTCTTCTGCCTCATTTATTCTGCTATTGATTCTTTCTAGTGCATTTTTCATTTCAGGTATTGTATTGTTCATCACTGTTTGTTTGTTCTTTAAATCTTCTAGCTCTTTATAAAACATTTCTTATATCCTCTTGGTCTGTGCTTCCATTCTTTTTGCAAGATTTTGGATCATCATTACTCTGAACTCTTTTTCAGGTGGATTGCCTGTCTCTACTTCACTTAGCTGTTCTTCTGGGATTTTATCTTGTTCCTTCATCTGGAGCATATTTCTCTGCTGTCTCACTTTGTCTATCTTTCTGTGTTTGTGGTCTCCATTCTTCAGGCTGCAAGATTGTAATTCTTCTTGGTTCTGGTGTCTGCTCCCTGGTGGGTGAGGTTGGTGTGGGGATTTGTGCAGGCTCCTGGTGGGAGGGACTGGTACCTGCTCACTGGTGGGCGGAGCTGAATCTTGTCCCTCTGGTGGGCAGAGCTGTGTCAAGGAGTGTGTTTATTGGCAGCTGTTAATTCAGGAAGACTTTAGGTAACCTGTCTGCTGATGGGTGGGGCTGTGTTCTCACCCTATTTGGTGTTTGACCTGAAGCATCCCAGCACTGGAGCCTGCAGGCTGCTGGGTGGGGCCAGGTCTTGGTGCCAAAATGGCAACTCCAGGACAGCTCATGTCAATGAGTGTTCCCTGGGGTATCTGCCACCAGTCCTTGCCCTCACAGTGAGCCACAGTTGACCCCTGTCTCCCCAGGAGACCCTCCAAGACCCACAGGTAGGTCTGGCCCAGGATCCTATGGAGTCACTGCTTTGCCCTTGGTCCCAGTGCACGTGAAAGCTTGTGTGCGCCCTCCAAGGACAGAGTCTGTGCTTCCTTCAGTTCTGTGGAACTCCTACACTTAAGCCCTGTTGGCCTTGAAAGCCAAATGTTCTGGGGGCTCCTCTTCCCAATGCCAGACCCTCAGGCTGGGGAGCCTGACGTGGTGCTCAGAGCTCTCACTCCTGTGGGGGAATCTCTGTGATGTAGTTATTTTCCAGTTTGTGGGTCACCCACTCAGCAGTTATGGGATTTGATTAAATTGTGAAAGTGCCCCTGCTACCATCTCACTGTGGCTTCCTCTTTGTCTCTGTGTGTAGAATATCATTTTTGGTAGGTTCAAGTCTCTTTTGTTGATGGTTGTTCAGCAGTTAGTTATGATTTTGGTGTTTTCATGAGAGGAGGTGAGCTCATATCCTTCTACTCTGCCATCTTACTGCTCCAGAAGCCTGAGGCCAGTGTGATATAATGGCAAGCGTACTCTATTTGAAGACTTGGGGCCAAGTCTAGGCTTCCTTTTTACTTTCCCTCTGGCCCCGGGTAAGTAATTTAATTTCTCTGGGTCTTCCTCCAGGCTTAAAATATCACTGACTCTAAACAAAGAACTTTGGGCTGTGCACGCCCAAGAATGGCCACACAGCCTGGGCCTCCTCTTTGCTCCCCAAGGAGCAGTCACTACCTGCTCTGAAGGAAACTGCTACCAGGCCTGGCAATTTCTTAAAATAAGACAATGATGAAGGTTGCCACATTGTTTGACACTTCCTTTCATGAAAGATTTCGCTTTAGCATGGAAGGCTGTTTGATAGCATTTTACCCACTGTAGAATTTCTTTCAAAATTGGAGTTAATCTCTGCAACCCTGCCACTGCTTTATCAACTAAGCATTTGTAATGTTCTAAATCCTTTATGCTAATTTCAACAATCTTCACAGCATCTTCACCAAGAGTAGTTTCTATCTCAAGAAACCACTCTCTTTGCTCATCCATAAGAAGCATCTCCTCATCTGTTGAAGTTTTATCATGAGATTGAAGCGATTTAGTCGCATCTTCAACCTCAACTTCTAATTCTAGTTGTCTTGCTATTTCTACCACCTCTGTAGTTCCTTCCTCTGCTAATGTCTTAAACCCCTCAAAGTCATCCATGAGGGTTGGAATTAACTCCTTCCAAAATCCTGTTAGTGTTGATATTTTGACTTCCTCCCATGAATCACAAATGTTCTTACTGGCATCTAGAATGGTGAATCCTTTCCAGAAGGTTTTCCATTTACTTTGCCCAAATTCATCAGAGGAATTGCTATTGATGGCAGCTATAGCCTTATGAAATGTATTTCTTAAATAATAAGACTTGAAAGTCAAAATTATACCTTGATCCATGTGTTGCAGAATGAAAGTCATGTTAGCAGGCACGAAAACAACATCAATCTCATTGTACACCTCCATCTGACCTCTTGGGTGACCAGGTGCCTTGTCAATATGCAGTCATATTTTGAAAGAAATGTTTTTTCTGAGCAATAGTTCTCAACATTGGGCTTAAAATATTCAGTAAACCATGTTGTAAACAAATGTGCTGTCATCCAGGTTTTGCTGTTCCACTTATAGAACATAGGAAGAGTAAACTGAGCATCATTCTTAGAGACCCTAGGATTTTTGGAATGGTAAATGAGCACTGGTTTCAACTTAAAGCTACGAGGTACATTAGCCCCTAACAAAGTCAGCCTGTCCTTTGAAGCTTTGAAGCCAGGCATTGACTTCTCCTCTCTAGCTATGAAAGTCCTAGATGGCATCTTCTTCCAATAGAAGGCTGTTTCATCTGCATTGAAAATCTGTTGTTCATTGTAGCCACCTTCATTAATTATCTTAGCTAGATCTTCTAGATAACTTGCTGCAGCTTCTACATCAGCACTTGCTGCTTCACCTTGCACTTTTCCTTAAACCTCATTAACCAAGCACTGCTAGTTTCCAACTTTTCTTCTTCAGCTTCCTCACCTCTCTCAGTGTTCACAGAATTGAAGAGAGTTAGGGCCTTGCTCTTTTTTTCTTTCTTTCTTTCTTTTTTTTTTTGCAGTACACAGGCCTCTCACTGTTGTGTCCTCTCCTGTTGTGGAGCACATGCTCTGGAGGCGCAGGCTCAGTGGCCGTGGCTCACGGGCCTAGCTGCTCCATGGCATGTGGGATCTTCCCAGATCAGGGCACGAACCCATGTCCCCTGCATCGGTAGACGGACTCCCAACCACTGTGCCACCAGGGAAGCCCGGGCCTTGCTCTTGATTAGGCTTTGGCTTAAGGGAATGTTGTGGCTGTTTTGATCTTCTATCCGAACCACTACAACTTTCTCCATCTCAGCATTAAGGCTGTTTCACTTGCTTGTCATTCATGTGTTTACTGGTGTAGCACTTTTAATTTCCTTCAAAAACTTTTCCTTTGCATTCAAAACTTGGCTAACTGCTTGGTGTAAGAGGCCTAGTTTGTTTTGATATACCTTCTTCACCAAGCGTAATCATTTCTAGTTTTTGATTTAATGTGAGAGATGTGTGACTCTTCCTTTCACTTGAACATTTAGAGGCCATTGTAGGGTTATTAACTGGCTTAAATTCAACATCCTTGTGTCTCAGGGATTAGGGAAGCCTAAGGAGAGGGAAAGAGACAGGGAAACAGGCTGTCGATGGAGCAGTGAGAAAATACACAACATTTATAGATTGCTTGCCACCTTATATAGGTGCAGTTCCTGGCACTCTAAACAATTACAATAGTAACATCACAGCTCACCATAACAAATGAATAATGAAAAAGTATTATAATTTACTTTGTGAGAATTGCCAAAATGTGATACAGAGACACGAAGTCAGCAAATGCTATTGGAAAAAATGGCGCAATAGACTAGCTTGACACAAGGTTGCCACAAAACTTCAATTTGTAGGGGCTTCCCTGGTGGTGCAGTGGTTAAGAGTCCGCCTGCCAATGCAGGGAACATGGGTTCGTGCCCCGGTCTGGGAAGATCCCACATGCCACGGAGTGGCTAGGCCCGTGAGCCATGGCCGCTGAGGCTGCGCGCCCGGAGCCTGTGCTCCCCAACGGGAGAGGCCACAACAGTGAGAGGCCCGCGTATCGCAAAAAAAAAAAAAAAAAAAAAAGGAGGAAATCACTCAGAATCTTCACTTAGCCCAGAATGAAAATAATTTCTTTATCTAAATCTGGTTATAAAAATGTAAGGTTACATTTCAAGAGATAACATATACATCCTCCAGGATGAGGTAAGTCTGATTTTTGTATGCCCTTGCTAATGAGAACAGAATTGTAAAGGGTGACCAAGAAAACACAATATGAAGAAGATAAATATGTGGTATGATAAAAATTAATAAATAATTCCCTCATCTGAGCTAGATCCATAACCAGGACCTGTGACCCTGAAGTCAGTGACGTGATTTGGACCTGGCTTCCAGGGAGCACATCATGGGGAAGGGCCTCCTGTATCCATTCTGGATATTCACTGCACAACTGCCACACCATCCATTTATTGTTCATGAATTCATTCATTTACCCACTCATTTACATAACAAACAGGATTATTGAGTACAGGCCCTCCTTTCCCTAACTGCTGACGATACCAATGCTCCTGTCCTCAAGAAGTTCAACCAAATGTAAGAGACATTGGCATGTGAATAACGAATATGAGAAATGTATACAGGATGGGACACTCAAATATATTTTGGGTGTAACAACAGAAAGATAGAATTGAAAAGGTAAATAGGGGGTTATAAAACAACCAAGATGAGGGAGAACACTCCAGGCTGAGGAAACAGCAGGTGTCAAGGCAAGACAATCCGAAGTAAAACTGTCCCTCAGGCCAGACATGGAAAGATAGAGTCATGGTGTGAGAGGCCTTATACCCATGTTAATGTTATGACATGGGGTCTCCAACTTTATTAATTTTTTTCTCATGGTAAAATGTGCAGAACATAAAATTTACCATGTTAACTATCTTTAAGTGCACAGTTCAGCTTTAAGTACATTCACATTGTTGTGCAACCATCACCACCAACCATCTCCAGAACTTTTTCATCTTCCCAAACTGAAACTCTGGACCCATTAAACATTAACTCCCTATTCTCCTTTCCCCCCAGCCTCTGGCAACCACCATTCTACTTTTTGTCTCTATGTATTTGACTATTCCAGGTACCTCTTTTAAGTGGCATCATAGAATACTTGTACTTTTGTGTCTGGCTTATTTCACTTAGCATCATGTCTTCAAGATTCATCCTGTTGTAGCATGTGTCAAAATTTCATCCCAAACTGTTTTGTTCATGGGTCAGTTAAACTGTTTTGAGGAAGTACCTCCAATGCATGGGTGGTATTAATGTATCACATACATGATAAAAAATACACAAAATAGATATTTTCAAAGGATAAGACTAAAAGATTAACTTATTTTTTTCTTTCATAATGAATTTTCTTGAAACCCCCCTCTGGGCTGCCTGTACCTCTGTTTGGACACTACTGCTAGAGAACATGTAAAAGCATTGCGGAATATTAAGCAGAGGAGCAATATAGTTTGACACTATGACCCAGCTTTCCATCAGACATTCTCCTCCTGCTGTGTGCTCTGTAGTTAGTGAGGAGGGGCAGGTTTCAAAGACTAGATAATTCAAATCATTAGGTTTGTATTTTTAGAGTGGAATGTTCTAGTGAATCTAAGTGTACCTCTCATTCATTGCAATTGCATATCATTCTAACTTCTTTCCACATAAAACATTTTGTTGAAAAGCATAAAATAACACAGCTTCTGGAAAGCACTTACTGGTCACTGTTGATTTTAAGATTGCAGGTGAATGTGCTGGTAGAATTTAAGGGTATCTTGATGTTTTGGAGTATTGTTCAAAATTGTATCAAAGTCAGCCTATTCCTTAAAAACAAACCACAAAAGAGGTACTACTAAAATCTGGGGTTAGAACAACAGAGATTGCATAGTGGTTGAAAAAGCATGGACCTTGGAGTCAAGTAGACCTCAGTATAACTCTGACGTTACCGCTTACTAGTTGCGTAACGCTGGGCAAGTGTCTGCACCTCTTGTAACCTTAATTTTATTATCTATAAATATTTGACAATAACTTCTTAGCAAAGTTGTTAAGAGCATGAAATGATGTAATGTACCCACATGCCTAGTACAGATGCTAGTTGTATTAGTGTCATCTTTTTCAGCTATGAACCCCAGACGGGAAAACCAATTTTATTACCTTGTTCCATGCACTAGGACATGTTTAATCCCTCTTTCTGGAATGCCCTCTTCCCCCCAGAAAAAATACAAACTGGATTTCAAGATTCAGATTTCAGTGTCTCTTATTTTGACATTTTAGAGGTCCAGCTAAGCTCTTTCTCATCACAATCCCTATATTGATTTACTTGTGTCTCTAATATATTAATAACCACTAATTTCGGGTCAGTGCTGTGATGAGCTGACCAGTTCCCCTTCAGGAAAAAAAGGACTTCTTGCCCCACTGCTGGGAGTGTCACCAGCAGACAGCTCATTTTCAGGAATTATCTCAGATGAGAGCACTTCTCAGGTCATGCTCCCTTTCCAAGGTGGCCCCATCCAATAACCTGAAGGGTGATGATATAAGGGCCCAGGTTCTTCACAGCACTGTGACAAGTCCAAAGGATCATCTCATCTTCAGAACTTGCCTTAGAGTTGGCTAAGGCTTTCACTGAGATCAGATCACAGCTCAAGCTCTCTCTCTTTCTCCCTATCTTCTGCCTGTCCCTTCTCTTGCCCAGGTGGTGATCATAAGAACATTCCCTAATAAACCTCCTGCACCCAAATTTCCACCTCAGAATCTGCAACCCAGGAACCCAAACTGCAGCCTTACCTCAGGCACTTATTGCTACAATCATTGGTTCACTGCCTGTCTCACTCCATAGGCTGGGTTCACTTCTGGTTACTTTTATATTCTCAGGATCTAGTTGGTGTTAACCACGTATTAACTTGTCGGATAAATGCTTGTTGGATAAATTCATTAAAACTGAGATTTCATTTTCTTTGGCCAAGGAATTCTATTTTCTTCTTTATTTAAGTTTATTTATTTATATTCTCTATTTTTACAGAAAGAGAAGTTAGAGGGGTTAACTCAAAAATTGACTCCAATTAAATAGTGGGGAAATGGGAATGACAGAATTGTAAAAGCCAATATACCAATGATACAGATCAATATAGTTATAATGAGTCATGGAATCGTTTTAAATCATTGAGTAAGTAGTCTTTGAGCTGAGCATCTACCATATACCAGGCACTGCTTAAGTGTTAAAATAAGACTAACTCTCTACTCCCAAGGAAAATTATGTTCAAGTGGAAGAGAGGGGCAAAATAGAATAGAAAAGCATAATTCCAGAGAGCAACAGGTAGTATGAAGGTCACTGAAAGGGATTAGAAAATACCATCCCAAAATATACCTCTCTGGCATGTTGATTACTTTGAACTGAAGGCAATTGAGAAGCAGCGGGTTCAGGAAGAGCTCTATGCCCTCCCTGTGTCAGGAAGAGGAGAGAATTCTTGTCACTGGAGACAGGGAGTTGACATCAAGATGAGTCTGTACAAACAGATCTTACTGAAATAACCCTTACATTCCATTAGTTTCCACCATATGTTTCCTGTTCACTTCCCCACAGTTTAATACCCTTAGCTCAAACCCCCTTTTCCTTTGTCTTGCCACATTTCCACAAGTTATCACTCTTTGTCAAAATGATATATAAGCCCCTGGGTCTAACTGCATTGGGATTCTTGCTTCTTTCTATGAAACCCTCTGTGTCATGTACAAATATTAACATCAAATAAAATGTGTGTGCTTTTTCTCCTGTTATTCTGTCTCTTAAGTTCTACTCACATGTCCCAGCCACAGAACCTAAGAGGAGAAAGGAAAAGTCTTTCCTCTTCTACACAGCTGTAGGTAGAATGGTCAGGAAGGACTCTCCCAGAAGGTGAGCAGAGATCTCAGTGATGAGAATCCATACTTGCAGATATTTGGAGGAAAAAATTGGGGGGTGGGGGGGAAGTAGCTAATAAAAGACCAGGCATTAGGTACAAAACTGACTTCAAGTTTCAGGCAGCTAAATATATACACTAAATTGCTTGTTTTTATCTGGAAAGGGGACATATTCTAATTCTTAAGAAGAGCCAAAGTTTTTCCTTGAATAAAACTGGATGGCACTGAGAGAAGTAAACAATGTCTTCATCAACTATTTCACAACAAAGACAGAAGCAGAAATCTGTGCCAACTTCTATAGTGACACTGGAGACCTAACATTGAAAAGCATTCAGGAAAGACCATTTCTCTGAGGGGTACAACGGCTCAGCGTGCTTAGAGCAGCAGCAAGATGACGTGACCTTTAGGTTTTCTTCTTTACGTAAGAGCTGGATGTCAGACAGTCAAGATTATATTTGCTCTCAAGGGCCTCAGTCCAGGTATCACAGAGTATTCATTTCTTCTCTGACTCATTAATCAAGAAAAAAATTGTTCAGAACAACCTGGGACAAGGGCTTTAATCATAACACTCTATTTTCCTGCTGCATTTAAGACTCACAATTTAGGCTGACTTCATAGAATTCTATTGAAATATCACCTACCTAGGTAAAGAACTACTTGTTTCCAGTATATAATTCCATTCTTTTCATTTGCAAATGTATACACCACCATCACCACCACCCACTGCTATAAAATAGGGTTTTCAGTTTTGTGGATGCATGTTAAGTTTTATTGAGATACCAATAAATGAAACAGGCATAAAATTAAGGTAATAGTGTCAAGATATCCAAGGAAGTGGGAAATGGAGATGATTAAGCTATTACAATAGGGCAGGTTTGCTTAACCTAACTTTGTAATTTTGTTTCCTGACAATTAAACCAAAAGATAGCATTTATTAAACAGCAACAACACACCAGCAGTGGCATGTCACAATAATAACAGAGAAAGAACGTGAATTCCAAAGTAAAAAATTTAGCAGGTCGAGTTTTATCATAGTAGCAGAGGAATGTCATCACATCACAAAACATGTATTGCAACCCTCAAAGTGCTTTGACTTCTCATTACTAATATACCCTACAGATTAAATACCTACTAAGTCAATGAATGAGTTGCATTTAATTTTGCAAATATTTAAAGCACCTATGATGAAATCCAAACTCTACCACCTGAAGGAGTTTAGGACATGCCACCCCCAAATTTGTTACTTTGGTACATTGATCATTTTGAGCTGAAAGCACTTGAAAAGCAGCAAATGCAGGGAGAGGCTTTCTCTTCACTCCCTTATCTGCCTAGAGACAGATCCTCCAAAAGGAGCTCAACTGTCAACCAGGGGACGTTGACTCCTCTCACAGGACAGGAGACTAGAAGTGACACCACAGCCAGACAGACTTTGTCACCAACTATTACGTATCCCTGCGGTTCTTCTAAGGGCCCATCCATCTTTCCTAAAATTATTTACTCTCCCCTAAGTGGCCTACATTTCTCCTCTCCTTCCCCTATTAAGATAGTATATAAGCTCTCTAATCCTAACCTTTTTCGAGTTATTCACTTCTTTTTTCCTGTGATGCTTCCCGGCATGTAACATTCAAAATGAATACCCTCGTATACTTTTTCTCCTGTTAAGCTGCCTATTGTTTGTTTAGCTCATAGGCCCGGCTATTGAATGTAGGAGGGTAGAGGGAAAGTCATTTCTCCTTTATATACCTATTTTTTCAACTATAAAACCCCAACTGAAAAGGTGTTGGGATCAAATAAAAATGTGTGAAAGCCCCTGGCTGACACGGCTTCTGGTGGTTGACAGTCACGATGTCTTTCCTTCCCTCCGCTTCCCTTCCTTTCCTCTTTCCACAGCCTAGTATAAAAAGAAAGCTATATCCTGAATGTAGATAACAGTCATAAGTAGCCTCCTTTTTGGGCCTGGAGCAAGTGTATAAACGGAGGCTGCATACCTTATCTACATATTTAAAAGTTGTAAGTCAAGCTGGCAAACTGTTAAATAAAATATGTTATATCCTTCCATCTTGAATAAATATACCTTCATAACCATCTGGAAGGCCAAGTTCAAGATTAGATCTCTCAGGTCCCTCAGAGTTTCACGCCAAAACTTAGCAGGAGGCCCTGGGCACAATCCCTCTCCCCAGTCATGAGGCCTGTATCCCTACCCTTCCCTCTACCAGCTCCTCCACCCACAAAGGGCCTGGTAGGCATGGTGTGAACACCTCAGCATGATCGAGCTCCAGACACACCTCCATAACCGACTGGCCCTGGAGCCAAAGGGTGTGCCCACCAGCAACCACAGTCTGTCCTAAGGAGAAAGGGATTGGGAGGAGGTCCCAACAGGCCTTGCTGGCAGTGATTGGGACCAGTTGAACAGAAAATTCCATGGTCCCAGATGCCCTGAACTTAGTCTAGAAATGAGGTTAAGGATCCCAGGCAGCCAGGAACCTTGGCCCCAAGGACTCCTCACCTGCTTGGTGGAGAGGGGGCCACAGGGGGGCGCTCTAAAGCTCCACCTGAAGTCAAGTCTTGCCTGGTGCTCAGGGTGATACTGCTGACAAGTTTAGCAATTCTTGCAATAATCCACCATCAGCAGGAAATCAATACCCACAGAAACACTGAAGTTAATATGATTAGGGTATCAAGAAAAAGTAATTCTATAAAAAGACCGTTTTCCCTTTTCCTGTACCAACAGAAGCAAAGATGAATGTAGCTTGAGTGCTTTTCTCTCACTCACCTTTTCCCCAACTATATCACTATTTTAAGGTTCATTTCTATCTGTGCTCAGCACATCTGAATTTTCTCTCTTCCTCTTCCTCTCCTTCCTTTCTTCCATTAGCTCATACCTCCCTCTTGATTTCTCATTTTGTGTTTTGGTAAAGCCATCATTTTTATGGACAAAAAATAGAATTAGAAGCTGTGTTTGCTACCTTTAAAAAAGTTATATCTAGAGATACATCAGTTAAATATGGAAGGAATAAATTTTCCCATCACAATGTGGTAGTAGTGGAATAGCTCAAACTTTCTTGATTTCTGGGACTCACTTTATTTGATCCAATGTGTCCTCTAAAAACTGCAAAATACCTTTACTGGAAAAGAAAGAAAGTAAAATATCATGCTTCTTTTGGGTTTCTATGCATGCAACGAGAGAGACGTTACTTAGCTTTAACAGTGCCTTTATACTGTTAACAGTCACATTACTGATCCAAGTACTTCCCATTGCACTAAAGGCAGGTAAAGGGGAAGGAGTTACTTTTACAGTACTCAAAGAACAGGCAGGAACAAAAAGGACTCATAGCACCAGGAGAGAACCATGCACGAACAGCTGGACAATTACTTTTATTACACCCTTCATTACCCCTTGAACAAAACTCATCAAATCTTCCAGTGTTAACAGCTCATCCTCTTCACTTACAGGTTAGTTTGTATTCTTAAAAATCATTACAAATTGGGCTTCCCTGGTGGTGCAGTGGTTGAGAGTCCACCTGCCGATGCAGGGTACATGGGTTTGTGCCCCGTTCCGGGAAGATCCCACATGCCGAGGAGCGGCTGGGCCCGTGAGCCATGGCCGCTGAGCCTGCGCGTCCGGAGCCTGTGCTCCGCAACGGGAGAGGCCACAACAGTGAGAGGCCCGCGTACCGAAAAAAAAAAATCATTACAAATTAACTGTTCCCATAATCTGACCAAGTCTAACTTAGTCTTTGAGCCATTTGTCCTCATACTGCAAAATATCTTATTCCGTATAAAGTCCATGCAGGAGAGTGGTTCATTTATTGTCACCATAGTGAGAACATTTCAGGATTTCATAAAAACAACCAATCAATCCTTTTATAATGAAAATGATATGATAGCCTTTGCGAAAAAGAAAACATCGCAGACCTAACATGAATTGGAGATGTGATTTTTTGTTGTTGTGTTATCTGCAGCTGTGAGGACATTTAACCCACCCACTCTCACTCTTTCACCTGATACTAGCAAAAATATGCACTGGCCAAAAAATTAACCAGAAGCTTAGCGTGGCCACAGAGGATAAAAGTAACTGACCAACTATCTTAGTCGATTTGGGCTGCTGTTACAAAAATACCATAAACGGGGTGGCTTAAACAACAAACATTTGTTTTTCACAGTTTTTGCAGTTGAGAAGTCCAAGATCAAAGTTCAAGGTGCTGGTAAGGACCCCCTTCCTGGTGGACAGATGTCGGACTTTTCAAATCCTCACATGGCAGGGAGCAGAGAGGGAGGGAACAAGATCTCTTGTGTTTTATGAGGGCACTAATCCTATTCATGTGTGCTGACCACGATTCCAAGGGCAAAGATGGAACAGTTAAGGAGAAAGATAGGGTGCCTTTCATGGACTGGCGGAGGTGGGCGTGAGAGATGGGAGGGGAAATGTGTCGATAATAGACAATAAATAAGGAAACAAACAACATAATTTCAGACAGAGATAATCCCAGTGAAGATGTTAAAATACGCTTCTCTCCCCATTCTGCACCTCCACCCCATCCCCACTTACCATCTCTGAACGACAGTGTTTTCCGACAACCTCTCCACCCAATCCTGAATAGACCATTTCCTCCTTCTGCGGATGCCCTGATCCCATGTCTACCTCTCGCCTGCACCTTTATTGTATTTGTTTACCTGTCTTATCTTTCCCTACGAGACTTCAGGCCCCTTTGGAGTAAAGGTCAGACACTTTTTCTTAATGATTTTGTAGTTGTTATTCCTGGCCCATATCATGTTTTTTGCTCACCGTATAACATATTCAATAAACGCCAATTAACTGAACGAACCTGTTGAAGGAATAAGGATGCCACTAACTGTAGCTAGCATTGAACTATTATTGTGCAACTTGAGGCTTAGTAGGAATGACTACATGGATGTGATCACAATCTTTTACAAAGATTTTATGATAATCTCATTAGAATCATGTTCTAGTGTTTAATTTAGTAGCTCTCACCCCCTGTACGATTTAAAAACTATTACAGCTTAGGATTCACACTACTAAAGCGACGTCGGTCAGAAATTGAATGAAACGGATAAACTGTATAGTTAAGAGGTGAGCCCAGGGACACCGAAGAACGATGTAACATTTCCCAGAACCCTAGAGAACTTGCTTCCAGAGACAGAACAGTAAATTGTATTATTCAGATAGCAACACAGCACTGAAGGACAACCAACTAAATAATTTGAGGCTGCTTTCCAGTATTGGAAAGCACACTGTGACCTCACGATGGCTTTGTTTCGGGGCCATCTGCCTGAGGGCTCTAACTAGCTCAGGTCTTTATTCAGTGCCTCCCAGGGAACTGCCAGTTCCAAGGTAGGCAGAGGAAAAACTCTTGGTATTGCAATAATAAAGAATCTCTTAAAGTGGTTTAGGACTCATCTGCATGATAAAGGGTAGAGTACAGATGAGAGAGTGCAAACCACAGAACTGATTGCTTCCAACATTAATGAGAAAATGCCTTCTATTGTTGCCAAACCAGTTACAGAAGAATCATACTAAAATAAAGGGTAGAGTACAGATGAGAGAGTGCAAACCACAGAACTGATTGCTTCCAACATTAATGAGAAAATGCCTTCTATTGTTGCCAAACCAGTTACAGAAGAATCATACTAAAAGCTCTATTAGACATTAGGTATCAGCCTTGGACTTTATTAAGAGTTACACCTTTAAAATGTTACTTATCAGGAGGTCAGCTTATCTTTACAGCTCTGATGTGCTCCTCTATGCTCCCTGATGATTTTTCTCCAGCACAGTCAGGTCTAGGACCATGGATTAACTCCTGCGTCTTTCCTTCCACCTTCAGAGACAGGATCCAACAGAGCACAGGAAAACCACAAATCCAGTGGAGTACATAAGAAGCCTGAAGTCTTCTGCAAAGTAACCAACAAATATCTACTGTATTCTGTGGCCACAGACTTATTTTTTTTTAAGCTAAGTTTAGGAAGAGAATATCAAAAAGTATTCCCATTTTTATTTTACTAATGGAAAATCTGGATCAAAAAGATGCTGAATTAGTGAACCTTGGAAAGAAGAAACATGTTATTAGGGAAAAAGCAGTAGGCTTTTCCTGAATTCCTTATTTGTGGTCTCTTCATCAAAAGACAGAAAAGAGTTGAAACAGATTAGTAGATTAGTAAATTGGGGCTAACACAAGGCAAGTCCTGTTCTAACATTATGGTACCCATCATTCCTAAAATTAAAAATAGCTACTATTTATGGAACACATGCCATGTGTCAGCCAATATTCTAGGTGTTTCATGCACTTATCTAATTTCATTCTCCCAATAACACTGTGTGGTAAGTATCATTATCCTATTTTCACAGATAGAGAAACAGAAGCTCAGAAATTTTAAGTGATTTGCTCAGTCTTATAGGTAGTAAATTGAAGAGCCAGGATTGGAAACCAAATATACGTGACTTTAAAATTTGCATTTTTTCCAGTTTATACATGGCCTTGAGAAAATTAATTTCAAAGCTCAAATAGTACCCCTTCCCCATTAAAAAAAAAACCAACCATCTTTAAGGACAAGACTTGACATGTGCATTTTAATCCTGAGCTATCAGGATTTTTTAAAAGCATTAACTCATAGTAGGAAGCTTTAAAGATTTAATTTAAATGCATTTAACTTACTTAATTTAATTAATTTGCATCACGAAGTCCACGCACATTTTTTGAGGAAAGAGACCTTCTAAGTACAAGCTTGTCCCATTGGTCGCTCTAGCCTCATTGTAGTTTTTCAATCCGGAATGACAGCTCATGGTAGGATTATGAGAGCTTAAACACAGTGTGCCTCGAAGTAGGAGAGACAGGTTCTGGGGGATCACATAACAGGTACTGCAGTGGCTACTTAAAAAGTTGCACAGCATCCACATCAAAATGATATTTACTAGACCAAATGACCTTTGAGAAAAAGGGAGAAGTAAAAGAGAGGGTGGATGGGAAGGGAGAGCAATTCAGGGCCTGAAACAGGACATGTTATATTAACTGTGCCAATTATCTTACGGCCATTTCCTCAGCAGTCATTCAATCTAAGCGTGCTAAACGTCTCTTACCATATTTGCATGTTATTCGATTCACTCTAAAGGAATGAACACCTATGTGATTTTCAAGAAATCCTATTATACTATCCGATGACTATAACATCCCTTATTTTCCCAGACATAATTGTAGTTTCAGGCCCCTATTTAATATAACCACAATCACAGTTCAGTACAATTACCTAGATAGATCTCCTGGTGTGACATCTCACACCTGTCTATTGAGATAAACTATCTTTTGTAGGTTTCTAAATCATTTGCTTTCTAGTGCTTCCCACGTCTTAAATTGGGTGCAGGAGGGAGAAGAAAAGAGGAATGTGGCAGGAAAAGAAAGACATGACAATATTGAGAATAATTCAGAATTGCCTTTTTTGGTTTGTTTTTTTTTTTTTCCTGTATGCTGGCCTCTCCCGTTGCGGAGCACAGGCTGCAAACGCGCAGGCTCAGCGGCCATGGCTCACGGGCCCAGCCGCTCCGCGGCATGTGGGATCCTCCCGGACCGGGGCACGAACCCGTTTCCCCTGCATCAACAGGCGGACTCCCAACCACTGCGCCACCAGGGAAGCCCCAGAATTGGCTTTTTAACGATGGAAGGACATAATAAATTTCTCCTACAACTTGTGAATTAGATTTACTTTCATTTTCTTATTTTCTTACTTTCCTCCTTATAGAGGAAGGTAATGTTTGATTTTCTCCTCTACCTTAATTGCTTCCTTTGCAAGTGGAAGAGTAAGAGGAAAAGAGCTGGGAGTGCAGGAACCAAGGCCATGGGTTTTTTGTAGGTTACCTTGTAATTTCTGGTTGTACTCGGTCCTGTGAGACTGGCTCCTCGTCAAGGTACCAGAGTAGTCCCCAGGAACACTGCTCTCAACCACAGGGTCAGTCTTCCTTCTTTCCAGCATATAGAGCCTGGGCCTCGGGAAGGGCAGACTCTTTTTCCTGGTGCCCATAGTTTCTTTCCCGGGGGCTTCTTTGGGCTCCATGGGAGGCAGAGACCACCTCTAGGGACCAGCGGGCAATGGCTGGCTGCTAAAGGGCCTCAGGGTAAATGTTAAAGCCGCCAGCCTGAGGAGCTTAACTGCCCCCTTCTAACCAACCGGCTTCACTCCAGGGTTACCTAGCTGTGACTGCCCTCCACGGAGTCCCAGGGCTCCACCCCTATGAGGTCATTCTTTTTTATACCTAGAATCCAACAGGGGAAGCTGCCACCTGTTACCTGAGAGACCTGCCGAACCGAGCTAGGCAAAGCAGGGACTGCGCTGCAACATGCTGCTGAAGCAAACAAACATCCCATTGTGTGCGCCGAGGGCTGGGAGTCCGGGGAAAGGAAAGAGAACAAGGTGCGGCGGGAGGAGGGGAAGCGCGCGTGTGTGTACCCGGCGGCTTATGGGTTCAGTGTGGGCCGCTGGGTGTGTACAGGTGCGCCGGGACACTGCGTTGCGGTTCTGCTGCCCCGAGCCAGACGGGGCTCGGGGGTGACTCTCAGCTAGAGTCACCCGCAAGTGACCGCGGAGCTAGTGTGGAGCCATGAGAATTTGCATTTGCATCACAACAGTGGGGACAGGATCGTTTTTTTAAGGATTACTGTGCGCCCTCAAAGTCATGCTTCCGCCTTTAAACACCGAACATTCAGAGATTATTTGCTAAAAACGTACTTGCCAAACCCTGATCCGCATTCCTGAGGAAACAAGGGTTTGCACTGGAGAGGGGTTCGGCTGCAGGAGCCAGAGGAGGGAAAGGTCTAGAGCCTTTCCGATTTCTTGCTCTCCACGTGCTGCCTTAGCCTGAAATTAGTCTTTTCAGTCCCAACCCCTTCCTTCTGGGTCCTGATCCTTGGGAAAATAAGCACTGGGCCAGGGTGTGATTTCTGTAAGATCTTTTCCCGACCCTTTCGCACATGGAGTGTCCGAGAAAGGCAGCTCACCTGAGGAAAATAAGAGGAAGGAAAATGTTTGAAACTGAGAAGAAACTCTAGACAGTGCAAAGGCCTGGGGGGCGGGGAGGAGGGTAGAAAGGCAAATAGTGACGGGCCTTTCATTAGTTTTTTTGAAGTTGTTTTCCCTCGTGTTTACTGAGATTTCTCAAGGGGACACTTCTCAGAAGCTCTGGGAGTGTGCCAAGTGTTTTGTATGCCCTCGTTAAAGAAAAGAGAGACCCTGAGGAGGAGAATAGATTCTTTTTTGTTGCAGCGGGACTGCCAAAATCTAGCTTTGTGCTGTCCACTCTGAATCATGGTTAACTCTTGTTAGACAAGGTTTATAAATGAGGAAAAAGAGGGGAAAAACATTTTTCCAACTCAGGATGTGTGGGCTGAATACAATTTGCATAATTATCTTAGAAGATAAATGACAAATCTTCACCCACTATAGAGACGTCTATATATAGCTTGGCGTATTGAATGGCTTGTGTTTAATATAATTGATAGTCTCTTTTTTTTTAAACAAGCCCTCCCAAATACATTTAATAAATGCTTTTCAAGGCACATTCTGCGAAGATGTAAAATCAGCTTTTTTGATTCACATTAAAAATGTCTCAGTTGTACTCTAATATTATATATACATATATGTATATGATATGTTTGTGTGTATTTGCCTGGGTACTAGCAGACATATACTCTTAAATATAGTACTACTGCAAAATTGTGCATTAAAAATACAGGACTTATGGGAAATAGGGGGTTAGGGTTAGAGCACTCAAAAGCTTTGTCAGTGATCCATTTTTAAAAAAAAGATAAAAAACTAAAAAAGAATGGTAGCACAGTTTTACAAGTGATAAATGGTTACGAAATACAGTAATATCACAATAAATGTGGCATTTTGTGTTGAAGAAGCACTGACGTTTGCTTGTGGAAGTGGGTATTAGAAGGGTTACAGCTTCTGAGTCATAATAAAATGATGGAAGCAGTGATATTTGAAATCAGGTGGAAATGTACATCACCAGATGTGGATGCGTGTGGCTAGTCCCACAGGCTATGAACTGAAGTCGCTGGTAATCTTGAGGGGTGTTCACGTGTGAGTTTTATGTCCTCCCCTGTAGCTCAGGGCACCTGGGTACAGTTTTCTGCATTCACCTAGTGTTTCAAGTAGATGAAATCACACATAAGCAAATGTGAAATTGTGTTATGCTCAAACAGTTCCCTAATATAACAGTTTTGTTGGAACAAACTTGTTTTCAAAACAAGCGTTATAGCAGAACTGACTGTAGTAGCTTTATTATATTTTAGAAACTTCATCAATTGAGAAGATACATAATATAGCTACCATGAATTCAGTAGTAAATATATTTTTCAATTTATTCACAATAGTTTCTATGTTAACTTTAAAAATAATAGATAAATTCTTTCAAAACCACCTTTTAATCAATCAGTGAATGACGCAGACCTCGTTAGTTGTTTTCTCAGTATTCTTTCCTACCACCTCCCACTCCATGCGATTCATGGCCAACAGACACTTATTTTGTTCAGGGTAACATTAGGCTTGGTCAATCATAATGATAATTTTGTGTCCATTTTCTAGTCTCTTTTGTCACTAGAGGTGGCCATGTAATCCTAGTCCTGGCAAGTGAGACCTCAGTGGTGGTCTGCTAGAATGAGGGTAGGAGTTGGTTCTGGGAAAGCTTTTGCTTCTCTAATAAAAGGTGTAGAAACAGCTGGCTTCAACCTTCCCCCTTTGTCCAAACTTGATCACAGGTGTAATGCATGGAGCAGCTGCAGCCACCTGTGTCCATAAGAAAAGACGGGAGAACCATGGGCTCTGATAACATTGAGCTACTAACCAATATTAGTGGCCATCCACCTTTAGAGTTTCTGTTAAGAGGATAAAAAAGAACCTCCTGTCCTAAAGCCATTGTTAGTTGGAGTTCTTGTCAGTACGTTTCTAAGGAATTCAACAGAGAGTGCTTGATATAAAGTGAATTCACAGTTCTTTTGCTTATGTATTTGATACTGTTCAAGCCAATGTGTTTAGAATCACCAGCATAAAACATGGTTTACCTTTGCTGCCAATAAAAACAGCTGGGTTAAAAAGATTTCGGGTGTTTTGTCACTGAGGCATTTTCTAGAATATGAATGAGACTGGAGGAAAAAGACTTCTAATTTGTCTGTTTTATATTTTATGACAGAGGTACAAAAGTATTTCCATACAAGGATTTTATATTACTTAATAAAATATTGATATTAAGACTCTTAAATTAATTTTACTGGGAGTAAAGAGCAAGCAGTTCATGGCTCATTATTTAAAAAAATACTAGGTAGTGAATCCAAGACTCAGTTTTAATTTTGGCTAAATCAGCTTCATGACACTACAAGTGGTCTAGTTTCTCTCAGTCCCAACTTCTTCATCTGCAAAAGTTAATAATGAGTTAGCCATTAGTGCTATTCACTGAATATATTCCCAGAGTGCTGCACTGCCCTGCACCCTTTCAACTTAGGTGTGGCCGTGTAACTTGCTTTAGCCAAAGAAACTGATTAAAAGTGATGTGTGACCTAAATGAGGAGGAAATCCAAAAAAGAGGGAATTTATGTATACGTATAGCTGATTCATTTTGCTGTGCAGTAGAAACTAACACAACATTGTAAAGCAACTGTACTCCAATAAAAAGTTTTTTTTAAAGTGATATGTGTTACTTCTGGAAAAGCGTTAAGAACAGGTGTGTGATTTGCTACAGCTTTCTTTCCCTTGTCCATGGTGGCTGGCAAGATTCCAGGCAGCGGATGAGTCCTGGAAGAAGGATGATTTGGAGCAGAGCCCCAGTCACCCCATAATGGTTGTGTAGTTTGAGCATGAAAGAACTCTTTGCTCCTTTAAGCTACTGAGACTTGGGGCTGTATTTTTCTCTTTTTACTACTTCAACATAAACCTAGACTATCCTTATTGATGTAGGGTGTAGAGTAAATGATACATAAATCTTCTTCTGGTCTGGCATTATACGATTTCCAGATTCTAAGATCCAGTGCTATTAGGTTGTAAAACTCCTAATTCCAAAACAGAAATCACATCTCTTGAATATAGTCATAAATAAATTGGACTGGGGGAAGGAAAATAACTTACTAGTTTAAGTTAGGAACTTATTATAGGAGTACAGGCAAGAAATGCTTGGACTAGGGTAGTGGTGGTAGAGATGGAGAAATGCTGATGGATTCAAATACATCTTAAAAGTTGAGCTGACAAAACTTGTATATAGTTGATTGAGGCTAATGAGTAAGAAGAGGAATGAAGGGTGAATTCTAGGTTTTAATAGTGACTAATTGAGAGGATATTGGTGCTATATGCTAAAACAGGAAGAAAGAAAGACAAGGGGAAGAGGAAGTTTGGTGGGGTTGTCAAGAATTCCATTTAAGAATAGACTGGGGCTTCCCTGGTGGCGCAGTGGTTGAGAGTCCGCCTGCCAATGCAGGGGACGCGGGTTCGTGCCCCGGTCCGGGAAGATCCCACATGCCGCGGAGCGGCTGGGCCCGTGAGCCATGGCCGCTGGGCCTGCGCGTCCGGAGCCTGTGCTCCGCGGCGGGAGAGGCCACAGCATTGAGAGGCCCGCGTAACGCAAAAAAAAAAAAAAAAAAAAAAAAGAATAGACTGAGTTTAAGATGGCTGTAAGATATTCAAGAGAAATGTCAGGTAGACTTTGGATTTGTAAATTTGGTGTCACTATTTAGATCTTAGATTAAAAATTGGGAGTCATCATAATATATATAATTTTTAAAACCATGCATTGATGAGACCATTTAGGAAGAAAATATATCCAGAAGAGAAGGACCAAAATCAAGCCCTGAAGAACTCTAAGTTTGAAGGTAGGGTTGGAGGAAACCCAGCAAAGTAGGCAGAATAGCCATTGAGGTGGGAAAAAAAAGCAGGAGAATGTTGCATCACAGAAGTCTGGAAGCAAGTTTTTCCAAAATGAAGGAGTAGTCAGTCTGCTGAAAGGCCAAATCAAATGAAAATAGAAAATAATTCTTTGAATTTGGCACAATGTTGATCATTTACAAACTTTTCAAAAGCAGTTTCAGTAATGCGGTAGAGGTATAAGCCACAATGGAAGGGACTCCATGAAAGGAGTAAGGAAGTTGAAATACGTGGGAATAACACTTCTGAAGAAGTTTGCAATAATTTGTTATTATTAGGTAACTACTATATATAAGGATTATACCTAGGTAAAATAGTGAGGAAGGAAGAATCATATCCATATTTGCAAAATTGGAAACAGGTTCAGAGAAGTTGAATAATTTTCCCAAGATGACACAACTCATAAATAATGGAGTCAAGACTCAAATTCAGGCCTTTCTTTTTGTTGTTGTTGTTATTTTTTTGCGGTACGCGGGCCTCTCACTGTTGTGGCCTCTCCCATTGTGGAGCACAGGCTCCGGACGCGCAGGCTCAGCGGCCATGGCTCACGGGCCCAGCCGCTCCGCGGCATGTGGGATCTTCCCGGACCGGGGCACGAACCCATGTCCCCTGCATCGGCAGGCGACTCTCAACCACTGCGCCACCAGGGAAGCCCCAGGCCTTTCTTTTATAGCAAAGCCTGAGGTCTTAGCCACTTTGCTACATGTAAAGCGCCAGCAAACTGCCTGACATACAGCGAGTACGCACATGCACTTTTCAGCATTAGAAGCATCTAGGAACAATTCTTATTACCTATCCTTTATTCCTTGGGATGAATATGAGGGATCTGAAATCTTATCTACATCTCAAGTGATTTTCACGCACAGTTAAACTTGGACAATTCCTGCAAGCATTCTCCTTGTCTCCAGTGTCTCTCTACTCCAATTCATCTTGCCCAATACCTCTTGAATTTCCTTTCTAAACCATAAATCAGATCAAGTCATTCTTCAGATTAAAAAGCTTGATGGATGGTTTCCCACCACATGTAGAAGGAAATCCAAACATTCTCTAGGCTTCAGTCAGACTGTCTAGTTTCATTTCTGATTACTTACTATTCTAGTTATTGATTGCTGAATAACAAATCGCCCCCAAAACAGTTGCTTAAGGCAATGATTGTCATTGTGTTAGCACTCACAATTTCTGTGGGTCAGGAATTAAGGGAAGGCTTAGCCAAGCAGTTCTGGCTCAGGTCTCTCATGTCCTTGTAGGTAGATGTTGACAGGAGGTGAAATAGCAGGCCGTCAGAACAGCTGCGGGTTGACCAGGCAGACTTCTCTTCTCATATGGTTTCAGGGCCTCTTTGATCTCTCCACGTGGCTAGTTTGGGCTTCCTTTCCAGCATGGCAGCCTTAGGGAAGTCAGGTTGCTTACACTGTGGCTCAGGGCTGCAAAGGGGAGAGTGTCCACCCTTAAGACATATCCTATGAAGTCACATAGTGTCACTTCCAACCTAGTCTCAGAGCCTACCCAGGTTCAAGGAGAGGGAACACAGACCCTACCTTCTCAATGGGAGGAGTATCAAAGTCACGTTATGAAAAAAGCTTACAGAAGGGGAGAAAGTGCTGTCTTTGGAAAATGCAATCTGACTCATACATACCCATCACATTCGCCATATTCTAGTCTCTTTTAGGATTGATTTTATTCAAGCTGTTTCTTTTACTTGGAATAGCTCTCCCCATCCTGTGAAGTCCTACTCATCCTTCAAGCCCCAGCTTAAATGTCCCCTCTTCTGTGACATTTCCCTTCTGTCCCCTGAGAAGAGTCACTCACACCCGCCTCTGGAATCACATAGCGGCATACCTCTATCATAGCAGAGGGAGCTGTGTATATTCTGTGACTTGTTAGATTATGAGCTCTTCAAGCTATTTGCCTTTGAAATCTCATGACTAGCAATATGAGATCAATGGATGTTTGTTGCCGTGGGGGTCAGGAATAGCAGCTTAAGGTCTTGTGCAACCTGCTAATTCATGGGGACAGGCTTAGCTGTGAGTCACAGTATTTTTTTGTTCTCTGTCTGATTAGTACTTTCTTTCCCAGAAAAGGAGGGTATAGATCTGGAAACAAAGGAGAAGAGCAGGGAATATTACTTCCTCAAAGATGAGGTCATTAATGCATTTGTGAGATGACCATAATGCCAGTTTTGAGAGCTCCCTATTCAACTATAAATTGTTCATAGTGACCCGGTTATCTTGTAGGTGTGTTTTTATACCCACCTCTATGCTTCCTGAAAGCAACAATTTCTGTCAATGCACTGACCAAGCAGCAGCATAATGATCCTGTCAGCAAACAATGGATGGGAGCTGAGGTTTGGAAGGAGGTAAACCTTCTAATGTTTTTATCCTTTTGACTGAAGTACTTTTAGCAATGATATATGATCACAGTTGGGCCTTTGTCTCAGCTGTAACGAATCATCCATTACAAGATTTTCAAGGTTGTCGGGGGAAATCTATCTTGGGAAAGGGAAGAATCTTTGCAAGTGCCTGAGATAGCCTGGTTATGACCAAACCCAGCTGCATAAGCAAGAAAAAGTGTCAGTGGAACCTTTGAAAACCATCTATTTAATGATGCCAGAATCTAAGTCAGAGCACTGGGTTCAATTTCCAACAGTCTATGCTCTTCAGACTACATCTAACAGTTATTCCAGCAGAAGAGCAACTTGGGTCATAACAATCGATACATGAGATGAGCTGTTCTCATTTTCCAGGGAGAATCCAGAAGACTTTTTTTTTTGCCCTCCCTCTCTCCAATTTCTCCCATCTTTATTCCCTAAAATCTGGGCTTAATTGGTATTAACTAGCTTCTAAGTATGAGATGGTACTATAGAGACTTTTAATTTTAGTTGTAAGCAGCCAGCTTTCTGTTTCTTTATTGTAAATATGAACAATTCAGAAACCATTTATTGAAAAATAAAATCTTGATATTATAGTTGAATATTTAAATTTGCTGTCATGGCACCATGTTTCCTATGCAGGACTATAGGCTGCAGATTCATAATACATGGCCATTAAATGATCGTAGAGATTCAACTTAAAAGAAATGACCTTTTGTTCTTCTACCTCCAAGGCATTTTCTTTTTTTTTTTTTTTTTTTTTTTTTGTGGTACACGGGCCTCTCACTGTTGTGGCCTCTCCCGTTGCGGAGCACAGGCTCCGGACACGCAGGCCCAGCGGCCATGGCTCACAGGTCCAGCCGCTCCGCGGCATGTGGGATCCTCCCGGACCGGGGCACGAACCTGCGTCCCCTGCATCGGCAGGCGGACTCTCAACCACTGCGCCACCAGGGAAGCCCCATTTTCTTTTTTATTTCACTTGTTTTTCATTTGTGCAGAAACCTGTTTGTTGTAAAAGCTCAGTATATTGACTCCAGGCAGCTGCTTGTGCTTTCTTAGTTCGGAGGTGAAAAGCAGTAGTGGTAGATAGCTAGGAGAAAGAGTGTATTTTTAATAAATGTAGCAAAAACTCACATAAATCAGTTAAGCTAAGAAGCATTTTTTATGGATTAAGTGACTTCTAAAAGCACATTGGCCACTGAACTATCCAGAAACATTAGCCTCATGAATTCTGAAATTTCTCCATGACTCTTCCAGTTTCTCTCTTGCCATGGGATAAACCATTCAGCCTCCCTGACTAAGTTCCTTCAGCTTTCAAGGCTGAGATTCAGATCAGACTCTGCATTTTATGGATCTGTATTGCTATTCCTTCAGAGAACATTATTAAATTCAAAATTATAGTATCCATAGCAACCATAACTAGGTCAGTTTGCACTTGGAGTAACAAATAACAGCAGAGCTTCTATATCCTTTTCCAACCAGCCTCTGGGCTTGCAAAACATTGCTAGGCTGCTGAAAGTAAGTGACTTTGCAGGAAAAGGGCCTACTAGCATCTGGGAGAGTTATTTTCTTATTTGTGATCCACACACTCAGAAAACTTCATGCAAATTAGACAATGTGTATATGATTTTACTTCACTCAACCAACATGATTCTTTGAAAAATGAGTTTTAGTTGTGAAGCTTTATTTCTTTTAAAATATTGTGATTAATGTCTAATAAAAACAACACCTGCAGAATTCTTGTAAAAAGAATTGGAGTGACATGGGGGTACCTTCTTTCCACTTTGGTCACAGCTAACGTTTTACCCCAAAGCTACTGTTTTCTTACTAAACCGAGAAATAGTCATTGTTCCTTCCCATTCACCATGCAAATATTTTGATCTAACAGTATATATAACGTGGTTTATTTTTATGAAAGAAAGCAATTATATTTATGTACATATAAGTACACATTTGGAAAAATCTGGACAGATACATACACAGACAGTGGACCTGGAAGGGAGAAGAGGGGAATTTTCCCTTTTCACTTGAAACATTTAAGCATGTCTGTGTTGGACATATTTTTAAAATTTTATTGAAGTATAGTTGATTTACAATTTTGTGTTAATTTCTGCTGTACAGCAAAGTGATTCAGTTATACATATATATACATTCTTTTTCATATTTTTTTCCATTATGGTTTGTCACAGGATATTGAATATGGTTCCTTGTGCTAGAAAATAGGACCTTGTTGTTTATCCATCCTATATATAATAGTTTACATCTGCTAATCCCGACTCCCAATCCTTCCCTCCCCCACCCCCCTCCCCCTTGGCAACCACAAGTCTGTTCTCTGTGTCTGTGAGTCTGTTTCTGTGTTTTAGATAGGTTCATTTGTGTCTTATTTTAGATTCCACATATAAGTGATATCATATGGTATTTGTCTTTCTGACTTACTTCTCTTAGTATGATAATTCCTAGGTCCATCCATGTTGCTGCAAATGGCATTATTTTGCTCTTTTTTATGGCTGTGTTGGACATTTTTAAACAACCTACTAGTTACTAAGTTCTTTATAGCACTGAATTCTTCAAGTCACCCTCACTATCAGAATACTATCTTCTTTCAAATCAATAAGCTGACAACAATACCAAGACTAGCTACTATTTATAGAGCACCTATTATGTGCATGTTATTTGCATACTGTAACTCATGCACCCCTCAAAACAGTCCTCAAATATTGTCATTCTTGTTACACAGATGCAGACCTGAGACTGAAGGAAGTTACATAACTTCACTCTAGAACATCTGGTAGAGGGCAGAAATGAGATTCTAGCTCATAAGCGTCAGGCTCTCAAACCTGTGCCTTTCCCATCAAAGTACATTTTTTCTTCATAAAAAGAGAACTCTCCACCTTTTCTGTAGTCTCTGGGTGGGTGATTCCAAAAGAAAAATAATGCCTGATTGCCAGAACCAGTGAATATTGAATAGATTTTCAGCTTTAACCTACATATTTCACATCTTAGGAAACTGATAACCAAAAACCTTAAGTGATTGTGAAAGTTCATCCAGTCGATTAGTCGCAAACCCAGAACTAGAATGGAGTCTCTTGATGCCAAAACCATTTTTCCCCCTTCCTACAACCTGTTGTTAATCCAGACACAATTTCTCCTCTAATTCACAGTTGCGAACTGTGGTTTATTTGGCTTGACTCTTGAAGACAAATGGCTCATTTTGTGGGCATTCTTTGCACAGATACTTCCCTCCTCCTTTCCTTGTCACAATATATATGTAGATTAGGAGTAACCCAGAGACAAACTTAAGAACAAATATGCCATTTGATTTTAAATGTGCTAAATGTTGCCCTAATATTAGTATGAAAAATGTGTAAACAAAATGTGCAGACCACTTTGGGGTGGGATTATAAGGCTGGAAATCAGAATAGTAAAGAAACAAAAAGTTTTTAAAATGCAAGTGGTTTGAGAAAATAGAAGGCACTTTCAGAAGGCAATAATAAGAGAGTTTAGTGAGACCATAAAAGGCAAGAAGGGAGAAATGGCTCAGAAACTCTGAAATGGGACTGTGTACACCGCAAGAGGGAAATTTGTGCAGGGAAATTCAATAAGAAGACTATTCAACAGGATATTTAATCCAATCTTGGGCAGACCATGGGATAGCTGCTTTAACCTATTACCAAGGAAAGAAGCTTAATGGAAACAGAAGGAATCTTGACTCCTCTGGCAGGTTATAAGAGAAACACTGAGTATATAATTATGGCAAGATGTAGGACTGTGTGTGTATCAAGAGGAACAGGAGGAAGGTGAGGATGCTCAAGAGTAGATAGAAAGACGGGTGTGACAATTCATGTGATGATTTAGAAAAAATCACAAGGAGTAGTAATTGTAAACTTGCAACAAGGTCAATTAACCAACAGGTATCTATGTACTTTATCTTATCAATTTTACTGAGGCTCATTTTGATTTTAGTTTCAAGAAATTATTTATGTCATTTAAATAATTTATTCTGAAGGTAAATTAAGATGAAAGGTGAAGTCACAAAATCAGTGTCTCTGAATACTTACCAAGTGCCTCCTACTTGTCTCCACCCAAAGTGGAGATAGGCGAGATACCCAATTTTATACAAGTTCTATTAACAGTTTTTTGCCTGCTTGCAAAAATAAATGTTGTTTAGTAAATGTTGTTTAGTAAATGTGTGTATGTGTGTGTGTGTATGTGTATGTCTGAGAGAGAGAGGGAGAAAGGGAGAGAATTTGGTGTAAGATTTGTTTTCATTATAAACCTTTCCACTTCTAGTTATTGGTAACTATAGAAACTGAGAAAGAGCCTAATAGTTTTAGATGATTAAATTTCCTTTAAGGTATATATATATATATATATATATATTTATTTATTTGCACTACGCGGGCCTCTCACTGTTGTGGCCTCTCCCGTTGCAGAGCACAGGCTCCGGATGCGCAGGCTCAGCGGCCATGGCTCACGGGCCCCGCTGCTCCGTGGCATGTGGGATCTTCCCAGACGCGGGTCATGAACCCGTGTCCCCTGCATCGGCAGGCGGACTCTCAACCACTGCGCCACCAGGGAAGCCCTAAGGTATATTTTTAAACTTATTTGAACTGTTAAAGTAAACACATAAAACGGGGTACATCTAACTTTACCAGTGAATATGTGTACAACCCTCATATAAGACATTTCCAGAAGTGTATTGTTATATTAAATTCAAATCAGTACCTTTCTTTTAGTCAGTAAAAAGCTTGTCTTAAATATAAATGCTGAGTTACTAAGTTTCATTTCATATTAAAATATAGACTTTAATTTTAGGAATTCCCTTCTTTGGGATGATTTATTTCTCAGAGTACAGTCACCAAGGTCTCATTTCTTCCCTTATTAATGTAGAAGAAGGCACTGTTTTAATTGTAAATGGAATAGAGAAGAAAATAGTTATCAAACTCGTAGCTTCTCTCTTCATCTTGTGACTTGAAGACAGGTACTCTACATATTTATACACAAAAAGGACAATAAATAGACTTACATATAAACTCAAAGGAAAAATAAATATTTTCTGAAATACCATCTGATTTGAGTCCTGGACAAAAGCAACGATAGGTATTAGGACAATTATGAAAGCTTGAGATAGAGAGAATAGAAATGAAAGCTTTTCATTCCTGAAAGTTGGTATCTCAGTTATCTTACTACATGAAAGCATTGTAATCAAAAAAAACAAAAACAAAAACAAAAAACTATCAGTAAAGAACAGCTTTCAAAGTTCTCATCCTTTTTGTCAGTCTAAACATTCCAGTTAAAAGAAAGAAGATGTCTTCACTGTAGCTTCAGGACCCCCTAGAAAATAATGGCTTCAAGTTGGCACCTGAACTGCAGTTTCTTAGACCAGAGTATAGAATTTATTTATTATGGTGTGGAGTGAAGGTTAGGGTAAGTTTTTTTCCCAAATAAAAATTCCTGTGCACACAATATATAAGACAAATAGAAGAGTAGAATGGATCTCTAGGGCAGGCTAAAGTTTTGTTTTGTTTTGTTTTTAATTGGTGGAAAAGATTCCATTGTTGCAGAATCCAGGAGCACATTCTCAGAACCCGGTGTATCATATTCAGAACTGTCCCATATCGAGTAAGTTCAGTTTAGATGGTTTGACGATGTTAAATCTTTTAGCCCAGATCTAACTGCTTGAGAAAAATCACAAGAGCTTTTAAACTTGCCAGAGAATGTTAATGTCTAACCTTTTCTGTTTAGTACATTACATACCAAAGAGTGAGAAAAGATATTCTGTAAGCATGTAATGGAATGAAAGAATCAAAACATAAATGGAGGGCTTTATGCTTCTTTCTATATTAGATGGCAAACGTTCTATGGAAATGTATTGCTAGTTAAGATTTATTGAACATTTACTATGTGCAAGGTACTAAGTGCTTCTCAAGGATTGTGGCACTTAATTCTCACAAGGACCTCATGAGGTAGGTACAATGACTCTTGTTTTACAAAGAGGGATACTAAAGTTAAGGAGTTTAAGTAATTTCCCAACATTATAAACAGTAAGTAATGGAGTCAGAATTCAAACTCAGGTATAAGTTTCTAACCATTATGCCACATACACATAACATTATTGAAAAAGAACTTGTCTTTTAAAGAAATTACATTCTAATTGTTTTGGCCTAATTAACTTCTCATAATTATACCTCCCTCAACACCTGTGTGACACTGACACATAATTAATGACAAAGAAATATAGTTAGTACTATGATTTTCAACAAATCAATACACCACATCTTCACTGATCACATATTTTCATCTGTGAAAGAAGAGAATAACTTTTAAAATGTTAGAACTTTACTTTTAAAATCAGAACAGGAGCTAACAAAGACAAATTTTGATAGCCCATTTCTAGGCAACATTACTGACAGAGCAAAGGTCACCTTGATTGATAAGTGCTAATCTGTATCTGACTGCTAAACTGTAGTACAAGAGTAGGATACAAAAAAATACTCCTTAAACCAATAATAACTCAACCTTAATTATCCACCACAGAATTCTTTTAAAGTTATGTCTTAAAGTTCATCTAAAGGTGAACATGTTTAATTCAAATTATGTGCTATGCTTTTAAAAGTTGTTTATTCAAAACTGAAGGCAGAAAAATATTTGAAATTTTGATTGCAAGCAGAAGTGCTTGAATCTGTATGAGTTTCCCTTAGTTTTTTCAAACGTTTATCCAGTAGATTAAAATCCAACATCATGGCTCTCCTTTATGAGACAAGCAGGCATTCTTCATATTTAGCTTTGACTTTTCATTTAGAAACCAAAAATTAGAGTTGAAATTCTGTAAGTCCATTAAACTATTAAGGGATATTTTTATTCTCCAACCCCTGCAGCTGAAATATACTGTGGTTACAAAATGAGACATGGTTACAAAATGGTTACGAAATGAGACATGGTTTCTTATGGTTACAAAATGAGACATGTTCATTATAGACAGTATTGAAAATATGGGAAGAAATAATAAAAATTAACTGCAATTCTGGAACCTAGAAAAAATACTGTTTTTTCACGTCTAGTATATGCTTCTGGTGATTTCTCTCTATATATAATTCTATACAAATATGAAACCATACTTTGTAGATTTTTGTAACCATTTCAGTTAAGAATATATATCTCTCTACGTCACATATTAATATGTGTAATTTACATAACTAGGTGTCTCAAGTTAGAATTTAGGTATTCCCATTTTTCTTTATTATAAATGATATGACATTAAACATCCCTGTACATAAATCTTTGAGTGCATGCTCTTCTTTTTTCTTTCCAAATATTAGAGATACTTTTCATAAAATTAAAATGATTCCAGAAAAACTAATCCATTAACTCAATGATATTTTATAAATTATTTATATTTATAGTTACAGGGCATCCTTCTTCTGAGCATTTTGAGAAGTTTTATATACATTAAAACTTACTTCCTATTGTTTGATGGGTCAGTTTTTTAAAATGACAGGATTGAAAGAAAGTGGCAAGAAAGTTTAGCGAATGAGAGGACAGAGAAAGAAAAAAAGGGGGGAAATTCTTTTGTGCTTCATTCTTTTACTTACTGTTTCCTTTTTCTAGAATACTTGTCCCTGCCTTGTCTATCTAAATAAACTTTATACAGCCTCCTAAATTTACTTGCAACTGTAACATCATCTCCCATGTGTATGTAGCAGTTCTATGTGTGAGTTCTCTTAGCCACTTTTTACAAATCCTGGTTCTTTCCTTTATGTATATTATAATATGTTTGACATCACTGGTAATAATATTTTGTAGTTCAGACTTGTCCTCCGGAAGGGACTCAAAGGTGAGGCCTGTATTCTATTCAGTTCTGTATCTCTGGTGACTAAAAGACAGCTAGTATATAAAAATTACTTTATAAATATTTATAGAATGAATGAATAAGTGAATGGCAAAGTCTACCATTTCCACAAAGAAGTTATATTTACTGTTCTGGGAAAAGGGGAAAAGGTTAGGAGAATTTATTGCCTAGACTCCTGGACTTTGAGTCCCTGAAGGGAAGGAAGGAAGGAAGAAAGAAAGAAAGAAGAAGGGAAGGAAGGAGGAAGGAAGGAGGAGGGAGGGAAGGAGGGAAGAAAGGAGAGAGGGAGGGGAGGGAAGAGAGGGAGGGAGGGAGGAAGAAAAAGAGGGAGTTCTATACCTGCAGTCACAAAAGCAGACTACAATTGCTCTCATTGTGTGTGTCCAGGGACCTGATATACTATATGCTCAGTTAAGCAGACATAATACAAACCTCAACAATACAGACAAAATTCATCATACTAGCAAATGTATGGAGGTTTTAAACCTAGGTAAAAAATTGTTTATCTGGGTCGTTTGGACAAATTTGTTTCCCTTTCATCTTCTCACAAAGAAAACAAAGACCAGCAAATACTAGCAGCCAAAAGCTACCCTATATCTGCCTTTGTGTGCCTGCCAAGCTTTAGAGTGGTCCCTTGATTGCAGAAAACAATGCGTTGCATGATATTGTAGAGATTGGTATTAGAAGGCTCATTAATGCTTTCTTGTGGAAACAGCTGTTTGGTGGGCTTCTCTGTTTGCAGAGGAACTTGTATTAATAAAGCTATGTTAATATAGATTTCCATAATACTTTTCTTTTTAATTTATTTATTGGCTGCATTGGGTCTTTGTTGCTGCGTGTGGACTTTCTCTAGCTGTGGCAAGCGGGGGTTACTCTTCGTTGTGGTGCACGGGCTTCTCATTGCGGTGGCTTCTCTTGTTGCGGAGCATGGGCTCTAGAGTGCAGGATCAGTAGCTGTGGCACACGGGCTTAGTTACTTCGCGGCATGTGGGATCTTCCTGGACCAGGGATTGAACCCACATCCCCTGCATTGGCAGGCGGATTCTTAACAACTGCACCAACAGGAAAGCCCCTCCCTAATACTTTTTAATGGGTTTGCTATTTGTTTTTATAGACAACTAGACAAATGTCTGAAACAAAGCGTCGGTTCATATTGTCCCTTCAGTCACCAAAATACTTTGCCAAACTTTCCATGTAAGTTGTAGATCAGTGTGATTTCCTCTCGATTTTTTCTTCTCGAGGGGCATGGGAATTCAACAGAGGTAACAAGCCTCCCTTTCTCTTCTCATTCAAATCCAAAACACCACACCATCCTGAAGCAATGAAAATCTCTATTGAAAACACACAGATACACACACAATCTTAAACAATGCTATAAACAAACTGAGAAGGCATGAAAAGGGGGGGAAGTGTTGATTTAAATCCAGGATGATTTTTGCATACCATGTTATCCTGCTCTCTGCTTTGTGCTTCATGCATGTCTGTATTGTTTGAATTTGTTATAAGGAACATATATATTATATTTACAATAAAAACAAAGACTCAGAAATACAAAAATAAAATCATAAGACAAACGAGAAGCTGGGAGAAAATTAATCACAAAAATGAAAACGAGGAGGAGGAACCAAGATGGTAGAGTAGAAAGATGTGTTCTCACTCCCTCTTGCGAGAACACCAGAATCACAACTAGCTGCTGGACCGTCATCGGCAGGAAGACACTGGAACTCACCAAAAAAGATACCCCACATCCAAAGACAAAGGAGAAGCCACAATGAGACAGTACGAGGGGAGCAATCACAATAAAATCAAATCCCATAACTGGTGGGTGGGTGACTCACAGACTGGCGAACACTTATACCACAGAAGTCCACCCACTGGAGTGAAGGTTCTGAGCCCCACGTCAGGCTTCCCAACCTGGGGGTCCGGCAAGGGGAGGAGGAATTCCTGGAGAATCAGACTTTGAAGCCTAGTGGGAATTGATTGCAGGATTTTGACAGGACTGGGGGAAACAGAGACTCCACTCTTGGAGGGCACACACAAGGTAGTGTGCGCATTGGGACCCAGAGGAAAGAGCAGTGACCCGAGGGGAGACTGAACCAGACCTACCTGCTAGTGTTGGAGGGTCTCCTACAGAGGTGGGCAGTGGCTGTGGCTCACTGTGGGGACAAGGACACTGGCAACAGAAATTCTGGGAAGTACTCCTTGGCATGAGCCCTCCCAGAGTCTGCCACTAGTCCCACCAAAGAGCCCAGGTAGGCTCCAGAGTTGGGTTGCCTCAGGCCAAACAATCAACAGGGAGGGAGCACAGCCCCACCCACCAACAGTCAAATGGATTAAAATTTTACTGAGCTCTGTCCACCAGAGCAACAGTCAACTCTACCCACCACCAGTCCCTCCCATCAAGCCTCTTAGATAGCCTCATCCACCAGAGGGCAGACAGCAGAAGCAAGAAGAACTACAATCCTGCAGCCTGTGGAACAAAAACCACATTCACGGAAAGATAGATAAGGTGAAAAGGCAGAGGACTATGTAACAGATGAAGGAAAAAGATAAAACCCCAGAAAAACAACTAAATGAAGTGGAGATAGGCAACCTTCCAGAAAAAGATTTCAGAATAATGATAGTGAAGATAATCCAGGACCTTAGAAAAAGAATGGAGGCAAAGATCGAGAAGATGCAAGAAATGTTTAACAAAGATTTAGAAGAATTAAAAAACAAACAGAGATGAACAACATAATAAGTGAGATGAAAACTGCACTAGAAGGAATCAATAGCAGAATAACTGAGGCAGAAGAACGGATAAGTGACCTGGAACACAGAATGGTGGAATTCACTGCTGTGGAACAGACTAAAGAAAAAAGAATGAAAAGAAATGAAGACAGCCTAAGAGACTCCTGGGACAACATTAAACACAACAAAATTAGCATTATAAGGGTCCCAGAAGGAGAAGAGAGAGAGAGAGAGAAAGGACCAGAGAAAATATTTGAAGAGATTATAGTCGAAAACTTCCCTAACATGGGAAAAGAAATATCCACCCAAGTCCAGGAAGTGCAGCAAGTCCCATACAAGATAAAACCAAGAAGAAACACACTGACACACATAGTAATCAAATTAGCAAAAATTAAAGACAAAGAAATATTATTGAAAGCAGCAAGGGAAAAATGACAAATAACATAAAAGGGAACTCCCATAAGGTGAACAGCTGATTTCTCAGCAGAGACTCTACAAGCCAGAAGTGAGTGGCATGATATACTTAAAGTGATGGAAAGGAAGAACCAACAACCAAGATTACTCTACCCGGCAAGGATCTCATTCAGAATCGATGGAGAAATCAAGAGCTTTACAGGCAAGCAAAAGCTAAGAGAATTCAGCTCCACCAAACCAGCTCTACAACAAATGCTAAAGGAACTTCTCTAAGTGGGAAACACAAGAGAAGAAAAGGACCTACAAAAATAAACCCAAAATAATTAAGAAAATTGTCATAGGAACATACATATCAATAATTACCTTAAACGTGCATGGATTAAATGCTTCAACCAAAAGACACAGGCTCACTGAATGGATACAAAAACAAGACCCATATATATGCTGTCTGCAAGAGACCCACTTCAGACCTAAGGACACATACAGACTGAAAGTGAGGGGATGGAAAAAGATATTCCAGGCAAATGGAAATCAAAAGAAAGCTGCAGTAGCTATACTCATAACAGATAAAAATAGACTTTAAATAAAGAATGTTACAAGAGACAAGGAAGGACACTACATAATGATCAAGGAATCAATCCAAGAAGAAGATATAACAATCATAAATATATATGCACCCAACATAGGAGCACCTCAATACATAGGGCAACTGCTAACAGCTATAAAAGAGGAAATTGACAGTAATACAATAATAGTGGGGGACTTTAACACCTCACTTACACCAATGGACAGATCATCTAAACAGAAAACTAATAAGGAGACACAAGCTTTAAATGACACAATAGACCACATAGATTTAATTGATATTTATAGGACATTCCATCCAAAAACAGCAGATTACACTTTCTTCTCAAGTGTGCACAGAACATTCTACAGGATAGATCATATCTTGGGTCACAAATCAAGCCTCAATAAATTTATGAAAATTGAAATCCTATAAAGCATCTTTTCTGAGCACAACACTCTGAGATTAGAAATGAATTACATGGAGAAAAACGTAAAAAACACAAACACATGGAGGCTAAACAATATGTTACTAAATAAACAAGAGATCACTGAAAAAATCAAAGAAGAAATACAAAAATACCTAGAGACAAATGACAATGAAAACACGATGATCCAAAACATATGGGATACAGCAAAAGCAGTTCTAAGAGGGAAGTTTATAGCTATACAAGCCTACCTCAAGAAACAAGAAAAATCTTAAGTAAGCAATCTAATCTTACACCTAAAGGAACTAGAGAAAGAAGAACAAACAAAACCCAAAGTTAGCAGAGGAAAGAAATCATAAAGATCAGAGCAGAAATAAATGAACTAGAAACAAAGAAAACAATAGCAAAGATCAATAAAACTAAAAGCTCTTTCTTTGAGAAGATAAACAAAATTGATAAACCATTAGCCAGAGTCATCAAGAAAAAGAGGGAGAGGACTCAAATCAATAAAATTAGAAACGAAAAAGGAGAAGGTACAACAGACACCACAGAAATACATCACATCCTAAGAGACTACTACAAGCAACTCTATGCCAATAAAATGGACAACCTGGAAGAAATGGACAAATTCTTAGAAAGGTATAACCTTCCAAGACTGAACCAGGAAGAAATAGAAAATATGTACAGACCAATCACAAGTAATGAAATTGAAACTGTGATTAAAAATTTTCCAACAAACAAAAGCCCAGGACCAGATGGCTTCACAGGTGAATTCTATCAAACATTTAGAGACGAGCTAACACCCATCCTTCTCAAAGTCTTCCAAAAAATTGCAGAAGAAGGAATACTCCCAAACTCATTCTAGGAGGCCACCATCACCCTGATACCAAAACCAGACGAAGCTACAAAGATACTAAAAAAAAAGAAAATTACAGATGAATATCACTGATGAATATAGATTCAAGAATCCTCAACAAAATACTAGCAAACAGAATCCAACAACACATTAAAAGGGTCATACACCACGATCAAATGGGATTTATCCCAGGGATGCAAGGATTCTTTAATATACACAAATCAATCAGTGTGATACACCATATTAACAAATGGAAAAATAAAAACCATATGATCATCTCAATAGATGCAGAAAAAGCTTTTGACAAAATTCAACACCCATTTATGATAAAAACTCTGCAGAAAGTGGGCATAGTGGGAACCTACCTCAACATAATAAAGGCTGTATACGACAGACCCATAGCAAACATCATTCTCAATGGTGAAAAACTGAAAGCATTTCCTCTAAGATCAGGAACGAGACAAGGATGTCCACTCTCACCACTATTATTCAACATAGCTTTGGAAGTCCTAGCCATGGCAATCAGAGAAGAAAAAGAAATAAAAGGCATACAAATTGGAAAAGAAGAAGTAAAACTGTCACTGTTTGCAGATGACATGATACTGTACATAGAAATCCTAAAAATGCCACCAGAAAACTACTAGAGCTAATCAATGAATTTGGTAAAGTTGCAGGATACAAAATTAATGCACAGAAATCTCTTGCATTCCTATACACTAATGATGAAAAATCTGAAAGAGAAATTATGGAAACACTCCCATTTACCATTGCAACAAAAAGAATAAAATACCTAGGAATAAACCTACCTTTATTAATAAACCTACCTACCTACCTTTATTAATAAACCTACCTACAAAATACCTTTATGCAGAAAACTATAAGACACTGATGAAAGAAATTAAAGATGATACCAATGGATGGAGAGATATACCATATTCTTGTATTGGAAGAATCAGTATTGTGAAAATGTCTATACTACCCAAAGCAATCTATAGATTCAGTGCAATCCCTATCAAATTACCAATGGCATTCTTTACAGAACTAGAACAAAAAATCTTAAAATTTGTGTGGAGACAAAAAAGACCCTGAATAGCCAAAGCAGTCTTGAGGGAAAAAAAGGGAGCTGGAGGAATCAGACTCCCTAGCTTCAGACTATAGTACAAAGCTACACTAATCAAGACAATATGGTACTGGCACAGAAACATAGATCAATGGAACAAGATAGAAATCCCAGAGATAAACCCATGAACCTATGGTCAACTAATCTATGACAAAGGAGGCTAAGATATACAATGGAGAAAAAACAGTCTCTTCAATTAGTGGTGCTGGGAAAACTGGACAGCTACATGTAAAAGAATGAAATTAGAACACTCCCTAACACCATACACAAAAGTAAACTCAAAATGGATTAGAGACCTAAATGTAAGACCGGATACTATAAAACTCTTAGAGGAAAACATAAGAACACTCTTTGACGTAAATCACAGCAAGATCTTTTTTGATCCACCTCCTAGAGTAATGGAAATGAAAACAAAAGTAAAGAAATGGGACCTAATGAAACTTCAAAGCTTTTGCACAGCAAAGGAAACCATAAACAAGATGAATAGACAACCCTCAGAGTGGGAGAATATATTTTCAAATGAATCTACGGACAAAGGATTAATCTCCAAAGTATATAAACAGCTCATGCAACTCAATATTAAAGAAACAAGCAACCCAATCCAAAAATGGGCAGAAGACTTAAATAGACATTTCTGCAAAGAAGACATACAGATGGCCAAGAAGCACATGAAAATCTTCTCAATATCACTAATTATTAGAGAAATGCAAATCAAAACTACAATGAGGTACCACCTCACACCAATTAGAATGGGCATCTTCAGAAAATCTACAAACAACAAATGCTGGAGAGGGTGTGGAGGAAAGGGAACCCTCTTGCAGTTTTGGTAGGAATGTAAATTGATACAGCCACTATGGAGAACAGCAGGGAGGTTCCTTAAAAACTAAAAATAGAATTACCATATGACCCAGCAATCCCACTCCTGGGCATATACCCAGAGAAAACCATAATTCAAAAAGACACATGCACCCTAATGTTCATTGCAGCACTATTTACATTAGCCAGGTCATGGAAGCAACCTAAATGCCCATCGACAGATGAATGGATCAAAAAGATGTGGTACATATATATAATGGAATATTACTCAGCCATAAAAAGGAACGAAATTGAGTTATTTGTTGAGATGTGGATGGATCTAGACTGTCATACAGAGTTAAGTAAATCAGAAAGAGAAAAAGAAATATCGTACATTAATGCATATATATGGAACCTAGAAAAATGGTACAGATGAACCAGTTTGCATGGCAGAAGTTGAGACACAAATGTAGAGAACAAACGTATGGACACCAAAGTTGGAAAATCGCGGTGGGGCGGAGATGGTGGTGTGCTGAATTGGGCGATTAGGATTGACATGTATACACTGACATGTATAAAATTGATGACTAATAAGAACCTGCAGTATAAAAACAGAAATAAACAAACAAAAACAACTAATACTAAACTTTCTTTGGGTTATTTGTATGGAAATATGTTAATATAAATGTTTCCGACATTACATGAAATTTCTAAAAATCTTATACGTTCTGGTATAATGTTGTAAGTCATAACTGTAGTTATTATTTTAAAATGTATATCTCAGAAATAACTAAATTTCCTTGCCAATTGCATTATTGTGAACTTTCATCAAATCTTTAACCATGGTCATTTTTAAGTCTTTTGTCATTTACAGACAGTTCTGGGTGTACTCTGATGCTTTTGCAAAAATGTTCCTATAAAAGTGTTTCATCTTCAATGAATTCATGGAAAAGACTATGACAAGTACAGGTTTCTGGTAACTGACTATACTGCTGAACTGAATGAATAAGCATTTTCAGAACTCTAATGGAAAACTGATGAATTCATAAAAGTGCTAACAAAAGATCAAGATGAAGAAAAAAATTACATGGGACTGAGTGAACTGATGAGGATGATTATAATTTTTGTGACTTTCTGTTTGAATAAAAAAAAATCCCACAAGGACTCAGAGGCAAAAAATATACAAATCAATTTCCACTGCAAAGTAAAGGAGCTGTTACAGTGGAGGATTACTGGAGTGAATGTCAATATTATGGCATAGTATGAGTGTGTTTCGTGTTTGGTAATTGCAACCATTGTTGCTTTTGTTGTGGTCATCCATTTACAATGCTTGGTGTCAGTTTATTTATCTCTTGTAAAAATAAAATACAGTGTGTGGGTGTGAAAAAAATGAGAAAGAATTAAGATCATTAATAATACTTTAATGGAAAGAATTCAAGCAAATTGATAAGAAGGACACTAGCACCTCAATAATAAAATATGGGCAAAGGTCATGAACAGACATCTCACAGAAAAGGAAATGCAAATTGTCTTTACTCACCTGTTCCAATTCCCCTCTTATCATCCGGCTTTTGCTCCAACTGCTCCATCATAACTGCTCTTATGGTTACTTGTGGTCCCCCATAACTAAATCTAAGAGTCAGTTTTCAATCCTCATCCTACGTTACCTAACTACAATATTTGATACAGCTGGGCATTCCCACCTCCTGGAAACACTCTCCACTTGATCCCAGATTCCACTCTCTCCTGATTCCTTTCTTATCTCTCTGGCTTCTCCTGTTCTTCTCTTTTGCTAATTCCTCCTCTTCTACAGTCAACCTTAACATGGTAGTACCGCAGGGGTCAGCCTTTAGACTTCTCTTCTCTGTTTATACACACTCCCATGGGGAGCTCATCTAATCCCTGGCTTTATATTGTCTATATGCCATGACTACCAATTTTAAATCCCTAGCCTGCACCTCTCCTGTGAACTCCACACTTATATTTTGAATTGCTCATTTGAAATCTCCACTTGGATGTCTAACATACATCTCAAACTTAACATATCCATTACTGAACTCCTTTCTCCTCCACCGTCAAACATATTCTATATAGTTACGTAATGGAAATTCCATTTTTTAAGTTGCCAGGCTCAAAACTTCAAAGGCATTACTGACACCTCTTTTCTCTCATACCTCACATCCAGTACTTTAGGGAATCTTAATGGCTCTACCTTTAATATAATCTTTATTTGATGAATTCTTATCATCTCTGCTGTTTCTACTTTGGTTCAAGTCATCATCATAATTAGGTAACAGTAATAGTCTCCTAAATGTTCTCCATGCTTCCACTGTCAAACCCTTTAATCTATTTTCAAATAATATTCAAAGTCGATATTCTTACTAAGGCTTACAAAGCCCTACATGATCTGCCTACCCATTACACCCACTCCATTCTCTGGCCTCTCCTACTACTTTCCCCAAACTCTCTTTTCTACGGTAACACTGGCTTCCTTGCTGTTCCACGGAGATGCCAGTCATGCTTCCCCATGAGGGCTGGAAGAGCTCTTCTGAAGAGCCATGTGGCTCACTTTCTCACCTCTTTTAAGTCTCTGCTCAAATACCATCTTTTAAATGAAGCCAAATGTGTCAGCTCATCTATTTTGCAACCACTCCCACTATCACTGTGGACCTACCAAATCCACTTGCCCTGCTCTATATTTTTTCCATATGACTTATCATCTTATAAAATATAATAAAATTTACCCTATTTATTATGTTGTGATTCCTACCACTAGAATGTAGACTCCATTGAGAACAGAAAATTTAATCTGTTTTCCCCACTGATATACTCTCAGCACCAAGCAAAAGACCTGCCACTTATAAATAAGAACTCAGTTAGTATTTGTTGATAGAATAAATAAACCTAAAATTACAAAACATTTGGGGATTTTAAGTTATAGAATAGTTGAATAGCAACGACAAAATAAAGCATGTTTAAACTGATTAAAGACACAAAATAAGGGGGAAAAACAAATGCAAAGAATAAGAAAAATGATACAGTGCTATCAATATCAGACGTAATAGCATTTTTAACATCTTTATTGGAGTATAATTGCTTTACAATGGTGTGTTAGTTTCTGCTTTATAACAAAGTGAATCAGCTATACATATACAAATATCCCCACATCTCTTCCCTCTTGCGTCTCCCTCCCACCCTCCCTATCCCACCCCCCTAGGTGGTCACAAAGCACTGAGCTGATCTCCCTGTTCTATGTGGCTATGTGGCTGCTTCCCACTAGCTATCTATTTTACATTTGGTAGTGTATATATGTCCATGCCACTCTCTCACTTCATCCCAGCTTACCCTTCCACCTCCCCGTGTCCTCAAGTCTATTCTCTATGTCTGCATCTTTATTCTTGTCCTGGCCCTAGGTTCTTCAGAACCATTTTTTATCATTTAAATATAAATAGAAAAAAAAATACTACCTTAAAAAAACAGTCCAAAAAGAAGATCATACTACATGAACTTGTATGCACCAAACAATATAGTTTTGAACAATTAAAAGCAAAAATGTGCAGAATCATAGGAAGGAATTAACAATTATGCAATTACAGAAAAATTTTTATAAATTTCTGTTAGAAAAAAATTGATAAAGGAGATGAAAAAGTTAATTAAGATATGGAAGAGCCAAACAACAAAATTATCAGGTTTTATCTAATTTTAGTATATTCTCTACATATTATGCACTATTTATAATATATAGTATTCTCATATATTTATTTATGCTATTTAAATTATGTATTAAATATATTATTGATATTATTAATAGAATATACAATAATGTATTATATTACAGTATTATATTACAACTAGAATACATAAATATGCTATTTCTATATATTTACCTATATAGAAAAACGTGCAGTCAACAAATAGCATACATAGATCATTTTTTTAAATGACCACATACAAAACCATAAATTTTTTCGAAAATTTGATAAGATACATACCATACTCTCCAATTTCAATGCAATTAAATATTTTTAAAGTTAAAAACCCTTCTCAATTTTGGAAACTGAAATATGAAAAACTTAAAAACAATCTATATAAATGTGTATGGGGTAAAGGAAAAAAAAATGAAAATTGCAAAATAGAACTGATTGAAAATATTAGATGTCAGACCTTGTGGAGTACAACTAAACTATTTCTAAGGATGAAATGTATAACCTTAACTACATTTCTTTGAAAAATATGAGAAACATTTAAGATAAATTAGTTAAGCATTCAAATCAAGAAGGTATAAAAACAGCAACAGAGTAAACATAATTAGAAAGAAATCATTTTTAAAAATATAAGAACAAGAATTATTGAATAATAGATAAACCTTTAAAAAGTTGATCAACAAAACCAATAGTTTTTTAAAAGATTAATAAAAATAATTTGCTACAGCTAATCAGAAGAATAAAGAAGCTACAAATAAATACTTTCAGAAAAATTGAAATGAATAGATGTTTTTAGAGTCACAAGAGAGTACATTGAACAACTTTATGCTAATACATTTGAAAATGTTCAAATTTCATTTTTTCTAGAAAATATAAATAAGAATTGATTCAAAAAGAAATTAAAAGTATACATACCAATGGCCATTAAAATTAAATCAGTAGTCAGAAAATCTCTTACCCCAAACTGAAACTAGGCAAAGATGGTCATAGAAGTGATTTTTACCAAATTTTTGAGAAAAAACAGATGTTCTATAGCTCATTTAAAAAACTTTTAAAGACTAGAAAAAGAAGGAAAATTACCTTGTTACAAAAACTGGCTAAGGACAGTACCAGAAAAGAAGATAATGGAGCAATCTCATTTATGAATATAAATGCAAAAATTCCTAAATAAAATATTAAGAAATAAATGTCAACAGATATAACCAAATAATAATATATCATGGCCAAGTAGAGTTTTCTGAAGAATGAAATGATATTTAAACATCAGAGTTTATCAATATAATCCACCTCATTAACACACAAAAAGGAGAAAAACCAAAATAATCATTTTAACAGAGATGCTGAAAAATATTTACTGGGCTAAATTGGGTACTCATTTATGCTAAAATATTTTAGAAAACTAGAATAAAAGAGAACTTCTTTAACTTGTTAAAATGATATTTACCAAAAAAAACCACACACTATAATTAATGGTGAAACTTTATAAACAGTTCCTTTATTTATTTATTTTTGGCTATGTTGGGTCTTCGTTGCTGTGTGTGGGCTTTCTCTAGTTGCGGCGAGCGGGGGCTACTCTTCGTTGCAGTGGGTGGACTTCTCATTGCGGTGGCTTCTCTTGCTGCGCAGCACGGGCTCTAGGCACGCGGGCTTCAGTAGTTGTGGCTTGTGGGCTCTAGAGCGCAGGCTCAGTAGTTGTGGCGCACGGGCTTAGTTGCTCCGCGGCATGTGGGATCTTCCCAGGCCAGGGCTCGAACCCGTGTCCCCTGCGTTGGCAGGAGGATTCTTAACCACTGCGCCACCAGGGAAGTCCAAGCATTTCCTTTAAAATCAGGAATGACAGAAAAATTATTAAAAATTTAGAAACAGGCAAAAGAGAATAGTAGGTATTCCTTCAATGCACTGCTGAGTTTGCATCTTTGACTTTTCTATTGTCTGTGCTGTTTTACAGCTGTGTAGATGCAAAGGTTAACTTGTAGCTATTTGTCTGGTACAGGTGAAAGTAATTTCTGTCCAGTATAATGGAATTCCAAAGTATAGTTTATTGCTCTGTAGGATGTTAACCAGTTCTGGACCTAACCCAGCAATCTTATCCTAAATTTCCTTTATTAAATGAACTCTGAAGTATTCTTTGGACTAGTTTTAATATATTCCTGGTTCCCTCATTAATTAATGAGTTAAATAAAATCTTGACATACATCCATTTTACATTTGCATGACAGCTATGATTTACCCTTTTGACAAATACACTTGAACAAGGAGAAGTCAAGGATGGCTGGAATTACTGCTTCTATTCATCATATACTAGAAGACCTAAATAAGCAACTAGTAAAATAAATAATATGTCTGAGTATTAGAACAGAAGATTAAAAAAATGCTGTGATTTTCAGATATGGTTGTCTATATAGACAATCCAAAAGAATTCAAAGGACAGTTATTAAAGCAAATATGTGAATTTAACTAGCTTGCTGAAGACAGAAAAGCTAATAGTCTTCCTATACGTTTAGCAACATTCATTATAAAATTTATCTTGAAAAGATACAAATTACAAAAGCAACAACAGCCAAAAATGTACCTAAGAATGAACTTAATAGAAGGTGTGCAAGATCCCGTTGGAGAAAATTCCAGAATATTATCGAAAGATATGATAGAAGACCTAACAATTATATTATGCCAATAAATATGAACG